>NC_081412.1:402798593-402876093 GCF_030272615.1 Cryptomeria japonica | reverse complement strand
GGATTATCTCGAAATATAGCAACATGACACACAAAATTCATTATATCAGATCTAGTTTGAGTCAAATATAGTTCAATCCACAAATCATAGATATATATCTAGTTTGATTAGCTTTCAGAGAATCATCATCCTTTGTCGGCTTACATTCGGTCACCATAGGTGTACCAACTAGTTTAGAGTCCTCAAAACAAAATTATTCAATAATTCCTTTACATACTTAGATTGGGATATGAAAATACCTTTATTAAATTGATTAATTTGCAATCCCAGAAAGAATTTTATTTCACCAATCTTAGAAATTTCAAATCCATTCTGCATCTCTTCAGCAAATTTCTTACATAGGAAATCATTTCCTCCAAAGGTAAGTCATCAACAAAAACTTCAACAATCAAAATGTTTTTCCGATTAATCTTGAAATAAAAATTACTATTAGTAGTACCTTTATTGAATCCAAGCTTCATCAAATACTTATCCAATCTGACATACTAGGCTTTAGGGGCTTGTTTCAATCCATACAATGCTTTCTTCAACTAGCAAATCATGTCCTTTTCATACATTCCATTAGACTGTAGAAATTAACACCCCCTTTGACAACAATGACAAAGGGTTAGGTCATACATTCCATATGATTCATTCTCCACCAATTATATAGTGTATTCTCCCCTGGATCCACTCCACGCCACACACTTCTCAGGCATGTCAGTCTCTCTTACCCCAAAGATCTGAAGATCTTATCACTGAGGGATTTCTGTCTCATAATGCAAGGTACATGAGGGGTATCTATGGGGTACGATCCACACTCCCAGAATCACTAAATGTAGGATTTGGGCTACTAAGTTGGTTCTTATTGTAAATTGTTGAGGGGTCCCGATCCAACGACGGATTCTCAAAGCAAGCCACTTAAGACTTTAGTTAAGCTTATTAGTGCAGGGAAGGCCCCCACATATGTCGAATTCACTCAACACTCTAGCCACCTGACCTACTCAAATGAATGCCTAGGGATGCCTCTAAGTTCAATCAATCTCAATTAAAGCTTTGGAACCTAAGCTTGATGCAAAGAAGGGAGATCTAAGAAAATTCGTTCTGGACCCTTTGGAAGGGTCAGGAGCAAATTTGAGGAATTAGCCTTAGATATCATTCAAACATTCAATACTTCACCCTCATTCACATTGCTCTCACCTTAGGAAATGCTCACAAATCACCTTAAGGAGGCACCTAGTTCAAAATGTTAGACCACAAGTACATCTTCACAATTTCGCCCAGGTACCCTTGGAAGGACAAGACCTAAAGAGAAATTTCGCCCTGGACCCTTTGGAAGGGTCAGGAGTGAAATTCACTTTTTTGCACAAATTCTTCACTTTTCCTCATCTCACTTGGTTGAAACTCACTTCCAAAAGCATGAATAGATCATTTTTCATTCACTCAAGGCGTGGAATCAAGGATTTTAACCCATGCTAGAAGCAAGAGAGGTTTTTAGAGAAATTCGCTCTGGACCCTTTGGAAGGGTCAAGAGCGAAATTGATGTTTTAGGCTCAATTTCCTCATCCCATCTCATTCCAACTTGCTCACAAGGCATATATAGGTCATTCCTCACTTAGTCAAGGTGTAGGAGCAAGATTTGAGGTCCAAACTGGGAGCAAGAGAAGAGTCTAAGGAAATTCGCTCTGGACCCTTTGGAAGGGTCGGGAGCGAATTTTACAATATTTCTCAAATTCTTGACCTTTTCTCCAAATTTCCAAATCTAAGTTTGATCAAAGGTATCCAAAAGATCAATTCAAGCTGAATTCCTCCCCATCCACGCCTTAAAGTGAAGGTTTTGTCCAAAATAGGAGTCAAAAGGGAGCTAAGGAAGATTTCGCTCCTATCCCATTGGAAGGGTCAGGAGCGAATTTGACACTATCACTCAAATTCATCATTCAACTCTCAAGTTTTCATGCTCAATCTTCATGTTCTTTTCTCCTCGAAGGGTAAAATTGGTATCAAACAAGGCTCTATACATAATGTAAAGACTCTTCCAAACTCAATCAAGGCATAACCCCAAGACTAGAGCAAGCTTGACCTAGAGAAGGATTTCAAAGAGACCCTGACCTAGACCACCTGCTAACCCACTTTAATTCAAGAAGACCCTGCTATCCTAATGAGCCCTCTGGAAACTCTCCAATGCAAATATTAATAGCCAAGAACCAAAATGATAGAGCCAAAAAGACTAACCCTAGAAAGAAAAAAGAAGGGGTCCCCAAATATTGTGCTTAATAAAACCCACAACAACAGACAAACTATCTAAACACATCAATAATCAGGTAGATTAAACTTGTCATGTCAATCAATCAACATTATTAGTCCTTTATCACCTATCATCTATCTTATATAGGGTGTGGTATACTTGAAACCATGTGACCAAGTGAGTCAACAACCATGTTATATTTCATTGATTTTTTTTTTCATGTTCCTATGCTATTCAAGGATATCCACAAGTGATGAGAGCGGCCAGGATGGTTCATGGTCTTTTTTTTTTTTTTGGTTTTTATGTTTGTGGGATGCTTTCATGACATTTTGGGGCACGTATGTCTATGGTGTATGTGTTGGCACGTTCACTTTGTGACTATTGCACATACCTCAACCTTTAACATACAATTGTTTCAGGATGTATCGAAAAATTCCTTATCTATAATATGTTTGTTTTCTACAAAGGGATTGCATTATTGCTTTGGCTTTATATGTCATTGTCTAATGCATTATTTTGTTATATTAAATAAATCTCTCTAAAGATAAAGTGCACTTATGAAAGCAAGGTTTCATCATTACACTTTCTTTTGATCTTTCTTTTAACATGTATCCTTGTGAACCGATATGGCTTCATCTTCCTCAACACATGCATAATGTGATGGATCTTTTTCAAAACTTGGATCACAAGACATCTCATTAGGAATGTGCACATCTTCAAGAAAATAATTTTCTCCCTCCTCTTTATGGATCGTATGGTGTCCTAAGACGTCATATAGTGTTCTATGACCCCTTCAAACACCATTTGGTGTCATTATATACATACGTATGTATGTATATATAATATACATATATATACATATACATATATATATATATATATATATACATATACACATGTATGTATATATACATGTATGTATATATACATGTATGTATATATACATGTATGTATATGTGTATATACATACATACATACATACATACATACATATGTGTGTGTGTGTGTGTGTGCACATAAAAATTGGCCATGAGCAATTAAATAAATATTTTATATTTATTTAATAATTATTCTTCTATTAAATTTTTAATTTGAAAAGATTAATTTATTTAATTCATTTTCGTGTCTTTCTATTAATTAATATTTTATTAATTAATTCATCTATCCTGCTCTTCTAATTAATTAAATATCTAATATTTATTATTCTTTTAACCAAGCTAATTAAATATCTAATATTTAATTATCTCCTCCAATCAAATAAATATCTAATATTTAATAGTTATTCTCCTATCCTATAGTCTCAAATATTAAATAATTCTCAAAATTATTTAATCCCTTTTCCAACTCACCCTCCATCTCCACTTCATCTTCCCTTTGCCAACTCACCAAACATGTGGCTAAGGAAATTAATATTTCTTAAATATTAATTCATCATTTATCTTCTGTATATGGTGAAAATGGATAACAATAATAACGATATTGAAAGGCTAAATGAATTCAACCACAAAACCCTAGCCTAACAACAACATGTGTCATGTGTAGAAAAGGTTAATGAATTAATTAAATAAATAAAGATTTATTTAATTAATAGAAGGAGTGAGATCAATTAAATAAATAAGATATTTATTTAATTTAGGAAAAGGATAATTTAAATAAATAAATGTATTTATTTAAATGAGAAATAAGGCTAGAAGAGGACAAAAGAATTAATTAAATAAATAAAGATTTATTTAATTAATAGAAGAATTAAGCTTAGATAATTAAATAAACAATATTTATTTAATTAGACTAGACAATTTCGGGTGTCTACATTTTGCCCCTCTTTGAGACAATGCGGCTTGTCGCGTTGTTTCAAAGAAGATAAGATGAACTGATACAGAGTTGCCCCAGGATGGGAATGATATGCCCCCTCGAGAGATTGGATGAAAAAAAATGTCTGAAAAGATCGCAGACAATCTCTCGATAAGAAAGACGGAATAGAATAGACTGACTGGATAAAGTGACAGAGTCACGGGATAATGAAGATTGACTTGGGAGACGAGGGCTAGGGCTAGGGTAGTCTATAAGATAGACCACGAGGGAAAATACATCCTCATTGTCATCTACACATCCACAAGAGCAGAGTGCAAAGCAAAATAGAGCAGTAGCAGTCAGCAGTGATGGATTTTGTTCATAGATTCGATCGCGTTCGTCGATTCTAGAGGCCAGCAGAGGCAGGAGAGCTAGTAAGTACCACAAAACTTCCTCGTACTTTGTTGCATTTATTGTTTTCATTAATGCATACTAGATAGGGTAATAAATGCGCTTAGAATAGGGTCTAAAAAATGTCAAAAACGTCCAGGCGCGTGTACGTTGGTGATAGGCGTGTCTATGCTCACTAGGCGTGTCTATGTTTGTGCCAGGCGGGTCTGTGCTAGAAAATGCATATGTGCAAAATGCGGCCGCGTCTGCGTTGTGCAGGCACGTCTATGCTAGGTAGGCACGTTTGTGTCATCCAGACGCGTCTATGCAGAGTATAGGCACGTCTATGTGCTTCAGGCACGTCTGTGTAAAACAAGCACATTTATGCTATCTCTAAGTGCGTTTATGTCAGGAAAGCGCATTTGTGTCCAAAAAATGTGAATTTGTGTCTTCTAAGTCAAATCGACAGTTCTGTGATGAACATACGCTGTCGATTGGATAAGTTGCTGAGAGGATACACTCAAGCAGGTCCTCTAGGGAAGACTAGGATAACAAATAGGGCTAGGATTGACAATTCTATGATAGAACATACGTTGCCAATTAGGAAACTACTCAAGAGGATTCACTCAAGCAAAGGCCCTAGGATAGGATAAATCAAGGCACTTTTTGATGAACAGTGAGTACCAGGACATAGTACTTTGTGATGAACAGGGAGTACTAAAATATAAGCAGCACTTTGTGATAAACAGTGAGTACAAATGTGAGCAGCACTTTGTGATGAATAGGGAGTGCAAATGTGAGCAACACTTTGTGATGAACAGGGAGTGCCAAACACGTAGTACTTTGTGATGAACAGGGAGTACCATTAGGATAGAAGCAACACTTTGTGATGAACAGGGAGTGTCACTAGGATAGAGTACCATATGCACTTAGATAAAAAGTAGCATTTTGTGATGAACAGTGAATGCCACTATGACTGACATGATTGATTTGCTTGACTGCAGGAGTATTTGCCTATGTTGGAGTCACGGGAGAGATTCCCATCGCAGAGATTGCGACCTGAGTTGACGTTCGAGGATAGAGCTGCTATTGAGGCTATGGGTCTGAGACATATTCTGTATGTGCCTGAGTTTCGGGCAAACATGGGACTGCTGATTGCACTAGCGGAGAGGTGGCACTCCGAGACTTGCACATTTCATTTGCTGATGGGTGAGATGACAGTCACCCTGGAGGATGTATACAAGATTCTGAGGATACCGATCAATGGGGAGCTGATTCCCTATGATCGAGATGGAGACAGGGAGGCCCTGAGATGAGTGTTCTGGGATCCAAGACTGGAGATGAGGGCAGGGCATGTGGCATGGGATACCATGATACAGACAGGATTGGCACTACCGACAGTGGTAGGAGGAGCGATCAGTGGGTTCTTGTGTCTGGATAGAGCGACACGAGGGTTGGCTGTGGGCTGGGGGAGCACATTGGAGACACTGGTGACACATCACACCAGATATGCCTAGGGATCGTGCGTGCTGGCGCACCTATATTATGAGCTACATCAGTTTGTGTACCATGGGTCCGTGGGATTGGGTTGCAAGGTCACATTGTTACAGGTGTGGGCCTATGAGCATCTACCAGTGACATGACCTATACATTTCAGGGGCAGAGGTCACAGATGCAGTTTCATGCATTTGTATGACATGATCACCTCGCAGCCACGGATTGGCAGGTTGGAGCACTGGCGGCGGGTTATAGATGATACTGATATGGTTATATGAAGGCCATACTTGGGATGCGAGCAGTGGGAGGATGATGCAGTAGAGGTACCTTACACCTTCTGGAGTAGGTATCTGATTGGGTGGATGCCCTATGTATTGGAGAGGCAACTAGTTGACAGGGTGGGTAGGCAGTTTGGCAGGATCCAGCGGATGCCACGAGGTTCAGGCATGTATGCACGGACTGTCAGGGATCAAGCGCAGTTTGGGCCACTACTATCATATGATCGGGCTGTTACACAGCTAGTGGAGATGATGCCCCTACCCTGGGACATATGGCCAGAGATCGAGGATGCCGACATGGATGCAGAGTACACAACATATTGGGCCGAGCATCCATTCCCATGCCTGACAGATCCAGGAGAGCTACTAGATGGAGATGGTGGTGGGGATGGTGATGATGATGGAGATGATGAGGGTAGAGGCCGACGGAGGAGGAGGGGGGCAGTTGGAGAGAGGAGGGTGGCGTTGCGGAGGGAGGGTGGGTGGAGAGAACAGACAGACTCGGGTGGTGAGGGGTCGTGGTGGATTGCCGCTACAGGTGCCAGCAGCACAGGGTCCCAGACAGGTGTAGGGACAGGGAAAGGTACAGGGACAGGTACAGGTACAGCCACCAGTATAGGCATAGGCACAGGGGCAGGCACCCGTACAGGGGGAGCCACAGGCAGAGCCACAGAGGGCTGAGGTGGAGGAGGATGAGTTGACTGAGCTGAGGGAGATCTGCCAGGGACAGGCAGATGAGATCCAGGACCTGGAGAGGGAGAGAGATAGACTCAGGAGGTGGCTTAGAGATACTGAGCGAGAGCGGGACCAGGTCATTCAGCGCTACACAGAGGCTGAGGCAGCACTGAGGGCTAGGAGGCAGGCGGCAGAGGACATAGGGGCTGGATATGCCTACGTCCTGCGGGCAAGGGAGGAGATTGCCTACTGGCGGGATCTCTATTATGGTGTAGTGCCAGCTGATCAGTGGGTGAGGAGCTTCCATATACCATCGCTGACAACGACAGCTACGGGAGGGAGCCGAAGGAGACAGGCATCTAGTGGTGGGGTTATGGGTCCTCCACCACCACCAGATAGAGGGGACAAGAGGGATGATCCTGAGGTGGGTCCTTCGGGGGCTCAGATTCCGTCGAGCCTAGGCGGCTCCGAGGGAGGGAGTTCATCATAGTCGTAGAGGGCTCCTTATGTATCAGTATTGTACCATTTTGTATGATGATGTAGACACCTGCGGGTGATTGTAGCCATATGATTTTGACATCATTGTATCATGACACTTTTGATTTATATATATGAGATGATTCTTCTTTGCGGCAGCTATATGCATGCGTACCTATGTGAAGCTTCTATGTATTTCAATGATGTATGTTTCTATGTGATGCTTATGATATGGATGCAAATATGTACATGATGAAATGCAATATTTTTGTTCTTTTATGTTTTTAAATGTGTATGCATGATGTAATTATGAATGTATGGAATGCATATGAATATGATAATGCAAATGTATATTGTGCTAATAGGTGTTGTGTGCAGGATGTGATGCAGTTGTGATATCTATATGTATGTATGAAATGCTTATATGCGATAATGCAGGTGCAACTACATGAAATGCAAATGTTTTTGGTGTGTCATTATACTCAGTCATGTGACAGCAGGCTACGCGAACTCGAGAAGGACAATGGAAGTCAATCAAGAAAGGGGGATGGAAGACAGAAGATATGAAAGTGAAAGAGCTGCTTGTGCATTATCATCATTGAGCTTTATTATGGCAAGTAGGTTATCACAATCAAGGCATATGTTTGACCCAGAAAGTCATTGTACCTATTTTCATGGAGATAAGACAGTCACAAACAAGGAATGCCCCAGTTCATACTAGACTCTCAATGTCCTCATATCCTTGGACAAGTCATAGCATTACTAAGAGATAATCCACAGACAACAAATACAAATAGGTGATGATACCCCATCCTCGCCTTTCTAGTCAAAGACATCCTGGAGATAAAAATCTCTAGTCAGAGACATCCTGGAAAAGCTAAAAGACATGTCACCAAAAAGATAAAATCAAAAGAAAACTAAGACTCGACACCAACATCCACTGTAGTCCTCAATTTTAGTGTCTCTTGTCACTTGTATAAGTCTTATTTGATTGTGGTCACAATGTTTACTTTCACAGAAAGGATAAATAGCACTGAGCCATATGTTGTCTGAGTCTGTTGAAAGATTTGATTTGTTGAAGCCCATTTTTGCTGCTGTGTCTTATCTGAAACTGAATGAATCCATGAAACTGATACTTTATTGCGGAGAAGACGAAACTTTATTGCGGATTGACGATGCAGATGCTGCTTTATTGCGGATTGTGCGCGGATAGACTGAAGGAAGCTGGAAGAAACTGTACTCCTCGAAACATGTGATGTTCTCAGTTCCACACCCATCACTAGACGTAGGATTTGCCTTAGCCACAGATAGGATCTGATTTATTATGGATGGAAAGGGAGGTGAAAAGGGAGGTTTATTATGAATGGCTAACCAATCTTGGGTAGATCAATAACAAGCCATGATGGGAATGGGTAAGTTTATTATGAACGAATAGGTTGTGAGTGTGTGCAAAGTGACAGGATGAAAGTGAATCCTGAAGAAGGGAGGAGCAATGTCTCTACGCATGGTGCTGGTGACCCAGTTTTCACCATGGTACTTGCCCAGGGCACCACCGAAGTGGTTTTCACTGTTGGACAAAATTATTTCTCTTTACTTTTTTCAATTTTTCGATGTTTTTTGTGTCACAAGGCGCTTGTTTGCCAGGTTTTCACCAAGTAACGATTTTTTTTTATTTTTTATTTTTTATAATTTTTTTTGCATTTTTTGCATTTTTGAATTTTTTTGTATTTTTGAAATTTTTGTATTTTTTGAAATTTTTGATTTTTTGGTATTTTTTGAATTTTTTGATTTTTTTGTATTTTTGAAATATGATATTCCAAAGAGCTATGTGTAAAACCTGCGAAGGTGCATGTTGTTGATAGGATCCTCCAAAGGTTCACCTTCTGTAGTTGAGAGTTGATACGCCCCAGATCCATATGCTGCTGTAATGATGTAAGGACCAAGCCAGTTTGGTTCGAACTTGCCCTTCTTCTCTCTATCTTGCTAATTTTTGGGGTTTTCTCTGAGAACCAAATCACCTACCTCAAATATGTGAGGCTTGACTCTGTGATTGTAGCTGCGACTCATTCGTTGTTGATAAGCCTTGAGGTGATTAAAAGCAGTTTGTCTTCGTTCATCCAATAGTTCAAGTTCTTGTAAGAGAGAGACCCTATAGTCTTCATCACTGATAATGTTTTGCAAAGAGACTCGTAAAGAAGGTAGCTCAACCTCAATAGGCAAGATGGCTTCAGCACCGTAGACAAGTGAATAGGGTGTAGCTCCTGTAGGTGTGCGGACACTTGTGCGGTATGCCCAAAGTGCAGGATTAAGTTGGATATGCCAATTACGGCCAGCGTCATCGACTGTCTTTTTTAGGATTTTAAGGATTGTCTTATTAGACGCCTCAGCTTGACCGTTACCTTAGGGGTAATATGGAGTAGAGAAATGATGGGAAATATAGAAGTAGTCACAGAGTTCACGAACATCCTGATTTTTGAAGGGACGCCCGTTATCAGTGATAATGGAAACAGGAATACTGTATTGGCAAATGATATAGTTGAGGATGAACGTAGCAATCTGTTTTCCAGTGACTTGTGTGAGAGGCATGACTTCAATCCATTTTGTGAAATACTCTATGGTAGTGATAATGAATTTATGACCATTGGAAGAAGGAGGGTGAATCTTGCCTATGAGATCGAGTCCCCACTGACAAAAGGGCCAAGGAGACGCAATTGGTTGAAGTTCTTGTGCTGGTGCATGGATGAGGTCTCCATGAATTTGACATTGCTTACATTTCTTGACAAAATGATATGAGTCTTTTTCCATATTGGGCTAGTAATATCCAGTCTTGATGAGTTTCTTGGCTAAGGTAGGACCACTAGCATGTGGACCACATATCCCTTCATGTACTTCACGTAACGCAATCTGAGCTTCATCGCTTTCTAAACATCTAAGAAGAGTGCCATCTAGACCTTGCCGGTATAGGATATCAACTAAAATGACATATCGAGAGGATTGGCGAATGAAAGTGTGACGTTGGTTATTTGATAGATCAGGAGGTAGGGTATTGTCACGAAGGTATGTGAAAATGGAACCATATAACTAGGACTCGGGACCGACAACACATATCATCTCAGTAGGATTGATTTCAGATGAAGGAACCAAAAGGTTATCCACCAAGAACTCATAGCGGGTCTCATTTGGAGGTAGGTCGATCAGTGAAGCAGTTGTAGCCATGGCATTTGCGGCTTGATTCTGCTCTCTTGGTATTTGTTCAAAGTCTATCTTTGTGAAATGTTTTTTCAGGTCATCCACCATTTTTTTATAAGGCATTAATTTTTCATCCTTTGTTTGGTAATCATCAGTTGCTCGACGGATTACAAGTTGAGAGTCCCCAAAAACACGAAGTTCCTGGATCTTCCATTGAACTGCAATCCGTAATCCAGTTGTTAATGCCTCATATTCTGCTATATTATTAGTGCAAGGAAATGATAAGTGGTATGATTTTGGTATAGAATCCCCTTGAGGAGTTATAAAGAGGATGCCAGCTCCTGCCCCATGCTGTGTGTATGAGCCGTTGAAGTACAGTTGCCATGGCTTTGCATGTGACATTGTTAAAATGGATTCATCTAGAAATTCTGAACTTAGAGGAACATCATCTATCATGGGGGCATCTCCTAATTGATCTGCGATGGCTTGTCCTTTTATTGCTTTTCTGTCCACATACTCGATGTCGAATTCACTTAGGATCATTACCCATTTGGCCAGTCGCCCAGTAAGCGTTGCTTTATTGAGAAGGTATTTCAATGGATCTATCCTTGCAACCAACTTAGTCTTATGAGTTAGCATGTAATGTCATAATTTCTGTGAAGCAAATACCACGACGAGACATGCACACTCAATTGGTGTGTAGTTTAGCTCATATCCCACCAATGTGCGACCGATATAGTATACTACTTTTTCTTTGCCCTCAGCAATTTGTTGTGCTAAGAGTGCCCCCAATGCTGTTGAAGTAGCTGATATGTATAGTAACAGAGGCTGATCTAGAACTGGTTGCATCAGAACTGGCAGATTCAGAAGATAATCTTTGAGTGTCTGGAAAGCCTGTTAACAGTTATCATCCCATTTGAATTTGATGTTTTTATGTAGCAAGTGTTGAAAAGGATTACACTTATCTGCAAGTTGCGCTATGAATCTTCATATGGACTGGAGTCTCCCTTGCAAAGACCGAAGTTGACTGATATTTCTTGGTGGTTGCATCTCCAGGATGGCCTTGACTTTTGCTGGATCAGCTTCGATTCCTCTTTTTGATACAATGAATCCTAGGAGCTTCCCGGAGGTTACTCCAAAGACACATTTCTTGGGGTTTAATCTTACTTTGTATTTTTCCAACCAATCAAAGACGACTGAAAGTATGTCCAAATGTGTTTTTCTATCTATTGATTTTCCCAAGAGGTCATCGACATAATCTTCCACAGTTATGTGCACGAGATCATGAAAGATAGTAGTCATGGCTCTTTGATATGTAGTGCCTGCATTTTTTAGCCCGAAGGGCATGACATTCCAGCAGAAGGTTCCCCAAGGACAAGTAAATGATGTTTTGTGTTGATCCTCAGACGCGATCTTTATTTGATTATAACTAGAGAATCCATCCATCAACGATAACATTTCATGACCTACTATGAGATCGACAATCAAGTCAATATTTGGTAATGGGAAGTCATCATTAGGACAAGCTTTGTTGATGTCTTTGAAATCTATACATATTCTGATGCTGCGATTTGGTTTACTGATAGACACTAAATTGGAGATCCATTCAGGATAATCAATTGGGCGTATGAATCCAACATCCAATAATTTCTCAAGCTCTGCTTTGACCAATAATGTGACTTGTGGATGCATCTTTCTTAATTTTCGTTTCACTGGTTTTGCCCCCAGTTTAACTGTCAAATGATGCATTACCAAATTTGGATCTAATCCAAACATATCAGCGTATGACCAGGAAAAGTTGATTTGTCATTCTTTGAAGAAACTTATGAATTTTGACATTTCTGACTCCATCAACGATTGAGCCAGGAATATGTAGTGTGGAACCTCTTCTATACCAATGTTTGTTTTGATAGTCTCCTCTACCAACATGGATGACTTTTCCTCATATGATGCTGGGAGAATGTCGAGCCTTCCATCTTCGGGTGCCTCAGAGAGGTTTTCACCCTCAGATACGTCTTTTCTTTTTACTTTTTTGGGATCAGACAACGCCACAGTGTGGTTTTCGCCATAAGACCCTTGGTTTGTTCTTATTTTCACATTTTTGTGACTGGAAGGTTCGACGCCCTCACCAAAATATGCCACGCTATTGAGTTCTATAGTGTATCCCGCTTTATGGTCCCTAGGGGGAAGATCATCTCGTATGCCAAGATAGTCAATAAAAGCTTCATCATTTTGGAACGTGTCAAACTGTGCAGGTCCTTCATGATCCCAGTCAATGAGTTGGTGGTGAACAAGGGGAAGGCCTTTAATGTCTTCGAAGTTAGTAGGGCTAAGAGTGAAGATGCAGTTATATTTGGGTATGTCAAGGTAATTATCGAGGTCATCGATGGCACTCTCCTCATCAGTCTCGATTACGAACGAATCCAAATTATCATCACTAGTAGTGCATTCTGGGACAGGTGTTCTCATCCTATGTGATTTCAACCTATGACCTTGAGACAAGGACTGTGTGGAATCCTCATGGGTTGTTTCTTGACCAACCTTGAATCTTTTATAAAATTCCTCTTCTTTTGTGGGTTCATCTGGCTCTCTGAATGTCTCGGTAAGCTCATAGTCACTGGAGGATTTGTCTAAACCCCATTCCCATTCGTTGGAATATGTGGAATAGCGATCCTCTTGTTGAATCTCGGCAGCTTTGATTTGTAAGGTTTCTTCTATCCTTTGAGTGTGGACCTTGGAAGTCAGGAAACCAAGTCCCTTTGAGCGTTCCTTTTTGAATGTCAATTCAAGTTGTAAAGGTTCAATGATGCCTTCCTTTCGTAACCCAAGAGGGCTTTTTGCATCATACCCAAATTTTTGTAGGATCTTGAAACCTTTGCCATATTTCTCACATGGTAGACGGATGTGATATTGTGTATCATCTTCAATGTCTTTGTAAAGCATTTTGTATAAGTCTTCCTCTTCCAGTTCACCCCATCTTTGAAAGGTAGTAGGGTCCCATTTGAGTACAATGATGGATACTTTCTTGTTAGGATGTGGTCTTCCATATTATTTTGGTGAACTCATGACTTGTTGTAAGTACATGGTCTGATTTAAAGTGTATTCCCCCATGCCCTTGTCCTTAAATTTGCCGTTAAGCTCACCTTGTTTTGATGTTGAAGGTTTTAATGACTCGGGATCAATGTATGCCGAAGAAGGAACAGCTTCGCGATTACTGGGAATGATGGTCTCAGTTTTTGATCTCAGGTTATTGCAATATATGAACGGATTATGATCATCGTTAACTATTATCTCCACTCCTTTGTGAGGAAACTTAATGCATTGGTGATATGTAGATGGGATTGCTCTCATTTCATGAATCCAAGGACATCCTAGCAATATGTTGTAAGTGAGATCTAGATCTAGGACTTGACAAACCACATCCTTCATAATTGGCCCAACTCTGAGAGGTAAGGTGACTATGCCCTTGGATGAATGCTCTTCATCATCATATGCCTTGATGGTGATTTTGTTTGTAGAATTCACAGCTTTATCAGAATATCCCAATTGTTTAATTGTGCTCAATGTACAAATGTTTAGACCAGCTCCTCCATCTATCAGGACTCGTTTTATTCGATGTTTGTGTATGAAGGCTTCAATGTGTAATGGTGCATTATGTGGTTGGCTCACGGAGGCGTCGTCGGCTTCTGTGAATGTAAGGGAATGTGGAACGGAAAGGTATCCCACCATGGCTTGAAACTGGTCCACGTTCAGATTAGTAGGAATGACAGTGTCTCTCAAAGCTTTGTCAAGAATGGCCTTATGTGTGGGAGATATGCGTAAGAGCTCAAGGATGGAGATGAGCGTGGGTGTCTTCCCTAACTGTTCTACAAGGTCGTACTCAGGCTTGGTTGATGAAGAAACGGTGTTTTTGGTTGGAGTACCTTGCAAAGTGAATTTACCTCGATGGGTTGTAACATGACATTCAGAGGTTGGTTCGGAAGAAGATCCAACACCTTTTAGGACAATCCTGGGTCTCCGGGTGGAATTCTCAGGGTTTTTGTCCTTGATGATAATGGTAGAGACGTAATTGTCCATCGAAATGTGATTGATAGTTGAATCATAGTTATAGGTTGCTCTGGTATAGTTGGTTTGGTCATCTATGGCTTTAGCTTTTCCTTTGTCATGTTTTGGGAATGGTTCCTTAAACATCTCATGTTCTTGATTGGATGAGTGTCCTTCAATCTCAATGCCACCTCTATCAATGAGATCCTGTATGATGTTCTTCAGTTGATGACAATTTCCTGTCTTATGACCCTTGCTCTTATGAAATTCACAATATTCATCATCATTCCACCAATTTGGTTTAACCTTTGGTTCATATGGAGGAAAACCTGGAACTGTGATTACCTTGTTTGCCACTAGCTTCTTGAAAACTGATTCAAGTGGTTGTCCCAATGGAGTGTACTTCCTTCGTGATCTAGAAGTTGTTTGAGTATTCACTTGATTGTTTGTAGAACTTGATCTCAAAAAAATGAATTTGGGTCGCACTGTATTGGCATCAACAACACCATCATTGACTGTGTTCTTGTTTTTGTTCCAAAATCTTGGCTTATCTTTTCCTTTAAAGTCATCTTTGTTTTCCTTGAATATCTTAATGACTCCTTGTTCAATTAGGACCTTCTCTGTTGCTAAGCCTTTTTCAATGACGTCCTTGAAGGTGGACAAACAAGCTTTCCTTAGATCATATCCAATGTCTTTGTTAACATTTTGGGTGAACATCTCTACCATTTGTTTTTGTAGAATTTCACAAGAGCATCTGCTAGCTAGATTCCTCCATCTTTGTAAAAATGATGAAAAGGACTCTCCCTCTTTTTGCTTGGTGTTGCACAAAGTAGTGACTGATATGTCTGTCTCTATGTTGTAGGAGAAATGTTGAATAAATGCCTCTGCTAAGTCACCCCATGACTTAATTCCAGGTGGAAGTTGGGAGAACCATTCCATAGCTTGATCACCTAGGCTTTGTGGGAATAATCTCATCAAATATGTCTCTTTTGCTGCTATCTCAATGCAAGCTATGAAAAATTGTCTTATGTGTGCCTTAGGATCCCCTTTTCCTCTATACTTATCAAACTTAGGTGTCACAAAGTGTGTAGGAAATGGAGACATTGGAATGCTCTTGTCAAATGGATAAGGACATATGTCTCTCATTGTGTATGTTGGCTATGGTGTATTTATGTCTTCCATTTTCTTTTGTAAGTCCCTGATTTGTTGTTCCAAATTGCTCTTAGGTGGAGATCGACTTCTTGGACCATACCCCATGCTTGAGGCACCAATTGGAGGAGAAGCATGTTGCATATATGGATGATATTGATCATACACATGTTCATATGGAGGAGGTCTATAGTGATGCTGCATATATGGAACACTTGGTATAGATTCATGTTGAGGAATGCCATATCTATTTTGTCCATGTATACCATATTCTACAAGCATGTCATGTTCTAATGTGTTACCCCCAAATTTGACATGGGGTTTCCTTGTGTCCAAATTTTGAGCATGCCTTTGAATATCGAATTGCTTTGGTGGTCGATCCTTAGCATTGGTATGTGATTGAGCATATCTTTCTACATAAGACTTCCATAATGGTCTGCGAAGGTGAGTATCATATGCTTGACCATGTGTATGTGGGACCTCTGGTTTTTGAAACAAAGATGATGGTGATTCAAGCACCATATGTGGTCCTCTATTGCCTCCACTATTAGGTCTCCTTTGATCCATGTTGGAGTGAGTTTGTTGCAAAGGTCGATTTTCCATTATTTGAGACATGTCAAAATCATGAGGTATCTTGGCTCCACTTTGTGCCATCATTTGTAAGAAGCATTGTCTATCCCTCCTCATTATTTCCTCAATCAATCAATTGAAGCGGGGGTCTATAATGGATTCTTCCACATCTGCTGAATGTACGGAAAAGTTGTCCATATTGTCATTGTGTGTATCATTGTTGTTTGTAGTGTCCATGTGCTCAACATTTGGAATGTTTCTATAGGCATCCATGTCAGGTAATGTGTTATGATCAGTATTGAAAAAGACATCATTGTCATACTCATAGACACTCATGTTTGCGGACTCTTGAGCCTCTTTAGTTTCTCTCCTAGATTTTTGAAGACGGGTTTCAACCATGAACTAGGTATTGACCAAGATGTGTTAGACTAGATGAAAATGGAAAAAGTATGGAAGACCAAGAGTTGGATGGAATGTAAATGAATTTGAGGTGTTCTTGCAATGTCCAAAGTGTAAGACCAAGTATGTATGTAGTAGAGTAGGTGTGACTTCCAAAGAGAGGATAGTTTCTCTTGATGAGGTAAGTTGATCTTGACTCTAAGACCAAATGAGACCCAAAGGTGATAGACCTTGATGAGGGACCACTTAGCAAAGTGTTGTTGTATGTAGTGTGTTGACAAAGTATGATGAGGACAAGCAAGTGACCTTTAGACTCAAGTTTAGACAAATGTGAATGTAATTTGAGGTGTAAAGCAATGATGGACTTTGTGAGACCCAAAGACAGGTTGAATGCTAAATGAACCCTAGAGAAAATGACCTAGGAAGCTCAAGAATTTCGAAACTGACTGTGTTTGTTTGCTGGACTGTGAAAGTTTTTTTCAATTTTGAACACAGACGCACCTGTATACTGCACAGACGCGATTTCCTGACACAGATGTGGTTTTTTTTAACACAGACGCGTTTATGAGATTTTTGTAAAGTGAACTATTGATTTTGGAAACACAGACACGTTTCTGCCCTTCATAGACGCGGTTATACAACACAGACGCTATTATGTCAGACACAGACACGTTTCTGCAAAATTTGTGCAATTTTTTCCAATCTGTGAAGTCATTTTTTTTGTTGTGACCAAATCTGACTGTTTGACTTCTTTTTTTTTGTGTGATAAGAGGACACAATGTTGATGAAGACCCAATGTTTGCAAGTGTCTAGACTCAAAATGACTCCAAGAAAAGTGTGTTGTTTGATGTAAAAATGTTTTGCATACACTTGAAGACACAAAAGACACAATGTTTTGCTGTTTGGTCTTGAATGTTTTAAATGTTTAAAATAAGTCAAGCACAATTCTTATGGCTGGCCAAGACAATAGTTGTTGATCCCACATGAGGTTTTACCCTCGAGGCTATGCTATTCAGAGTGGATACTTAGATGCTTGACCTCACTAGCTCCACCCTCAACACTCACTTCTCGGGTCAGCCAAGCATCAGTCCCCACGAAAACTCCCCGTGGCGAACTTTGTATCTCTACTAAGAACCGTATGTGTGTGGGCTGCTACCAGAGGTCCAACCTCCTGCCCCAACAACTAGAAGGATTTGGGCTTCTAAAACAAAAAGGTGCTAGTAAGGGCATCCGCTCGTGTGGCCATACATGCGGCACTTTCAGCTCTGTAAATATAGAAGGCTCCCAGCCGGTAGGGGTTACACCCTACAACTGATCAAATAAATTTGATCAAATAGGTTTATGGGGAGATATAGTGTCGGTATGAACTAATCAGCACACGTTATTCATAGTTTTCACCATGAATACAATTATTTATAGTGGTTTGGAAGAAGATGGCTTTTCTTTTGCTACCACTTGGGTCATTCTCTTCTCACTAGTAGTCCTAATGACCACATGGGAAGACAAGCCCTCTAAAGATTAAACAAAAAGAACCTATTGCTTAAGACACAAAAGACAATGATTCAATTTTAGTACACCAATTGAAGTGTTTGCTAGTCTATTGAAAACAAAGCACACAATAAAAATCCAAAAACCCTTGCCAAGGACCTGCAACAGAGTTGTTAGTAGTTTGGATTGTTTCAAATAATCACCCCTTCCTGCAAGCACACAAGTTAGGTAAATTTTTAAATCCAAAAGACTTTGTGAAAATAGGGGCCTTCAACCAAATGATTTTTTTTTTTTTTTTGCTTTCAAGACAAGCTGCACCAATTTCGTTAGCTAGATCTGAAAATGTAAGGTCAAAATAAACCGGATCTGAAACATTAAATGCAAGACCAAAAACTAAATCAATAAACTCCAAAAATGAAATCAATGTGCATAGACCGGTTACCTCCTACACAGACGCGACTCCCTGACTCAGACGCACTTCTGTCAGACACATACGCGGCTCCAGAACCCAGACGTGACTTCTAGACACAGATGCGGCTCCAGAACCCAGACGCGACTTCTGGACACAGATGCGTCTAAAAACACCGTAGACGTGACTGAGGAACACAGACGCGGTTTTCAGAATCTGCAAAATAAAATACTGTCAAGGACATAGACGCGATTCTAGATGTCACAGACGCGGTAGAAAATAAAAAACGTGATCCGAAAGTACGCAAACGCGAAAATATCAAAATACTATTGAAAATGTCAGATCTACAACTTCAAAACACAAAATCTGCAACAAGGATGTTAAATGCAAAAGGGACAAGGGTCCCACCGGACGTGCCAAAATGTATATGGTGAAAATGGATAACAATAATAACGATATTGAAAGGCTAAATGAATTCAACCACAAAACCCTAGCCTAACAACAACAAAGATCCACCATAACATATGAAGATTACCTAAGACAATGAAAATCAAATGAAATCACAAAGATTATACCATCACATGTCCAATAGGGTTTGGATCTCCATTCTTCCTATCTCCATTGATCTTGCTTGATATATTTGCTCTCAGATTTTATGTGCACAAGAGCTCAACAAAGAACGGAATGTGGTTGCAAGTAGGATCGCATATGCCAAGTAGTCAATTGATCAAATAATCAGGTCCTTAGGATGATTCATTAGGGTCTGATAATGAAAGAAGCATCTCCTTATATAGAAGACACTATATGAAATGGAGGGATAAGATTGAGAGGTGTAAAAGGAGGTCGGTTATGATTAGAGGGTAGGTAAAAGAAATAATAAAATAATGAAAGGGGTAGGTAGTGTATGAATTAAGAGATGAATGACATGTGTCATGGGTAGAAAAGGTTAATGAATTAATTAAATAAATAAAGATTTATTTAATTAATAGAAGGAGTGAGATCAATTAAATAAATAAGATATTTATTTAATTTAGGAAAAGGATAATTTAAATAAATAAATGTATTTATTTAAATGAGAAATAAGGCTAGAAGAGGATAAATGAATTAATTAAATAAATAAAGATTTATTTAATTAATAGAAGAATTAAGCTTAGATAATTAAATAAATAATATTTATTTAACTAGACTGGACAATTTTGGGTGTCTACATTTTCAACCTCCAAACTTAATGAATATTGTGTACGTACACACATTTCATAACCATTTCCTATATTTTCTCCAACACCCCCTACATTTTAGGAAGGACTTGAGTCCACTTGTCCTATCTTGCCTAAATTTTCTCCAACCATCCCTAGATTCCCTCAGTCAGCAACCCAGTCAAGGTGAGATGAGTGACACTTGTCTTCTCCTTCCCCATTTCTCTCAACCTTCACCTTTGCTCACAACCATTCAAATCTACAGATCTGATCATGATCGTTGATCTAAGCCACATCATCTCATCCTCTCAAAGTCTATAAAATCAAGAGATTTAGTTGAGAGAGAGTTAGACTTCAAGAGAGTTCAAGTGCATTTTGCAAGCTAATCATATGCATCAGTGAGTTTTAGTTTTGAAGCAAATAACAATTATCATATAATATCATATAGCATAATCATGTAGTATTGCATATCATAGTATCAATTAAATACAAGTTATCAGTCCATTCTTCATATGCCATCTTGGAAGCCATCAGTGCATTGTCTGAGAGCACACCATCTGCAACCAGGAACAGTGGAGTTAGGACACAATGAGACATAAGCCATGAAGGTAATATTAGTATTTTATTTTATATGTACTTCATGTAGTTTCATTGGTTGAGTTTGGATTTCCTATAGTATTTCCATTTGTATTTTGTGAAACTAACTTATTGCAGGTAACATTCTGAGGATGAAATTCATGTTGACACATTTTGGCGCCCACCGCGGGGCTCATAGACCTCGCATATACCTTTAAAAATATTGCAAATAATAAAATTAACGCATTTGTAATGCTGATTCACGCATGTGTGAATTCTGATAGCGCTTTTGTTCTGCAGGTTAGAGCATTTGCATCCTAGGTTAGCGCATTTACCTTCTAGGTTAGCGCATTTACCTTCTAGGTTAGCGCATTTACACCATAGGTTAGCACATGAGCATTTTTGGTTAACGATTTTGTCTTAAAGTCTGCGCATTTGCATTATAGGTTCATGCATTTGTGTCCTAGGTTAGCACATTTGTCAAAGAAATCACACTTTTGTATCCACATAGCAGCGCTTTTGTAGTCTAGGTTAGCACTTTTGACTTGCAGGTTAACGCTTTTGAGCAAAAAGGCAGCATATGTGTTAGACTAGTGCTTCTGTTTACAAACTGACAAAAATTTCTTGCAAGCCCGAATGTCCAAGAAATCAGATTTTTTAGACTACTAACATACATGTGCAGACAAATTTTTTCCATTTTCTCATCCCGTTAATTAAAATTCTTCATTTGGGAAGTAATATATCATATCTTGTTCATCTAGTTTAACTAAGAGGATGAATTGACAACATGCAACTTGCATTTTTAGTATTTTCTCTAAAATAGTTGCACATAGACTTTTAAAAAGGGCTAAAATGAACACCATGCTTGTTGGAGCAACATCTCCAAATAGGACTTAACCAACAATTTCTTTGAAAGGGTTAAAAAGAACACTTATATTTTGTTTCTCAAAAGTGGTAGGTATATGCTCTCCCCTTAATTGGGTGACCAAAAATCCAAACTCGCTCTTTTAAGCTTTCTTTACTTTCAAGCAATTAAATCCTTTACAGGGCCTGCCTTCCTGAGCTGCCTTGAGGGGGCCAGTGAGAGGGGAACGACTTAAAGTGGAAACAGGCTAATACCGAGTCCTTCCAATCCACTATAAATAAATCATGTTTGTGACGAAAGTCCCAAACAACATGTGTTGATAAGTTCATACCGACACTATGTTTCCCCATAAACTCTATGGAGCGTAACCTCTATAGGCTGGGAACATTCTGTATTTACAGAGTTGAAAGTGCCGCATGTATGGCCACATGTCCAAAAGCCTTTACTAAAAACCACTTGTACTAGTTGCCAAAATCCTTCTAGTTGTTGGCGCAGGAGGTCGGACCTCTGAAGTGGCTCACATACATACGGTTTCTAGTAGAGATATAAAGTTTGCCATGGGGAGTTTTCATAGAAACTGGTGCTTGGCTGCCCCGAAGAAGTGAGTGCCGAGGGTGGAGCTAGTGGGGTCCAGCATCTAAATATCCGCTTTGAATAGCATAGCCTCAGGGGAAACCCCATGTGAGATTCAACAACTATTGCCTCAGCCTGCCATAGGGATTGTACTTGCTTGTGCATTTTGTTTATTAAACATTGTGTCTTCTATATCTATAACATGTTCCAAATGGTCAAAAACTGAAGAAAATTATCATCTACAAGAGAGCAAAAATCCAACAAATTACTAAAAAAGTGTGATCAAAAGGGTAATACAAAAATCATTCCAACACTTGAAACACCAGATCAAAATCAAAGTATCAAAACATCAATATCAAAAAAATTCTTGAAGTAGATTTGTCTCTAAACCATCACATATTTTCAAACTAGCTCAAGCAACTAGGTCACTAATCCAACAGGTTATACCCAAAAGGTTCTATAAACATCAACATTCAACAAGCTATTGATTCAAACATCTTAAGTGCAAAAATCAAATCCTCTATCATGAAGCTTGATCAATCTATACTAGGTTCCTAATCTTGTATATATCTTTCCTATTTTGAACCTAGGTTATATCAAAACTAGAATCACACCAACATTGGAATCAAACAAACTTGTGAATTGCCAAATGCTTATATGACTTTTAAGTATCACCTTAAGAAAAGAAAACCCAGTTATAAAGCTACTCAGAAAAGGATAAGATTCTTGTATATCAATCGCAAGATCTTATTGAAACATAGGACATTCCTATACCGTTTTTGTCACTACCTACGTGGCTGCGGTACAGATGTTGACGGTGAAATTTTGCGAAGATGTGCTTTTCAACAAAGAGACACTTTATCCCAACAAACAAACAATAGCGGTAAAATCAACAAGGGATATCTTCCTAAACCAATAATCACCTATTGACTTTATCCTTTGGAACTTTCAACAACTTTGAAATAATCACATGCCAGTTTGGAATAGAGCCCAACACAAACAACTTAGAAAACAACAACAAATGGAGGAAGAAGATACTCCTGTATTCCACACTTTTGGATTTACCGTTGTTGATGAAGAAGCAGTCAATAGCACCATTAGAGACCTTGAGCAAGATTTCAAATTTGATAGGCTAATGGAAAAATTGTTGGCAAAACAAAAAGAAAAATATCTCTTGATGTTGGCAAAATTTGGAGCTAAACTACCACAAGACTTTAACATAGAAAGCTTGAAACAAGATGCGGAGGCAAGTAAGACCCAAAACACAGATGATCCAAATAACGAGGACGTGAACAAAGAAAGTCATGAAGAAACAAGGAAAGAAAGGGATGACACAAGAAAAGAACGTAGTGATAAGAGAACTCATGAAGAAACAAGGAGAAACTATGTGGATAATCCATTGTCAAACCTTACTCAACAAATACAAACTCTACAACAACAAATGCAAGACATGCAAAATGGGACAAGCTCCAAGAAGTATTCACTAGAAGATATATGCCCATATCCATTCGATAAAAATCTGAATATGATACC
Organism: Cryptomeria japonica; assembly: GCF_030272615.1. Taxonomy (NCBI): domain Eukaryota; kingdom Viridiplantae; phylum Streptophyta; class Pinopsida; order Cupressales; family Cupressaceae; genus Cryptomeria; species Cryptomeria japonica. The sequence goes on along the minus strand of NC_081412.1, from coordinate 402,852,770 downwards.
ATTTCCACATCATTGTGAGATTCCTAAATATGACAAATACGATGGAAAATATGATCCTCAAGATCACATTAGGGAGTTTTGTCCTATGAGCATAGAATTTGCTCATGATGAAACTTACCTTATGCGTCTTTTTCCTAGGAGATTAAATGGACAATCAATGGAGTGGTTTTCAAGATTACCATCCAGAATCAAATCCTTTAAAGAACTTGTGAATAGGTTTATTTCACAATACTCCTACAATATAAGGAATGAAATAACAATGCTGGATCTTAGCAATGTTAAACAAAATAATGGTGAATCCTTTATGATTTTGTTACAATGATGGAAACACATGTTTAATAGGTATCCCCAAGATGTACTTGATCAAGAAAAAATGGATATATTCATTGATAATCTTATCAGTGAAATGAGTTATTGGCTAAGGATGCAATGTCCTCCCTGTTTTGCCAAAATGATCAAGAATGGTCTGAAAATAGAGAACGCGATGGTAAAGAAAGGAGAGCTAAAACTTTACAATAATTCATACAACAACAACAACAACAACAACAACAACAACAACAACAACAACAACAACAACAAGGACAATGACAAACCCAAGTTCTGGTCAAAGAATAGGAATGTCAGCAATGAAGGGAATGACGACAATAGTACTACAAAACAAAAACAACCAATTTTTAATCTATCAAGTCAAAACCCAAGCAATAACAATCCAAAAAACCATAAAGCCAAGTCCTTTTTCTCCAATCCTCGGAGGAAATTCACAAACATTGGAGAATCTTTGGAATCAGCTCTAAAAACTCTGCTTGCCAACAAATTAATTGTTTTACCAGAAGCAAGAAGTTATGAACCACCGGTCAAGCCCAATTGGTGGAATGACAATCATTTTTGTAATTATCATCGAAATAAAGGACACCTAACAAATGATTGTCAGAGATTGAAACACCTTATCCAAGATCTAATCGATAATGGAACCATCACAATGGATAGCCATAAGACAAACGAATCACACTTGGCTTTCAAAACTCCACTTCTGAATTATGATAAAGGTGAATCATCCCAGTTAAAAGATGACAAAGGAAAATCCAAAGTGAATTACACTTATACATTCGATGATGTAGTAAATGTGATCATTGTTAATGAAAATCCATCTTCAGAACCAATCAATGTTATCACAAGAAGCAAAGAAAATGTTACATTTCCAAGTATAGCAAAAGATTCAACATCCACATCACAACAATACAATTTAGTAGAGCAATTACAAAGAATACTTGCTCAAATATCAATTCTGGAAATTCTCAAGGTTTCACCTATGCATAAGGAAATGTTGGAGAAAGCTTTAGTGGAAACAAAAGTTTCAAAAGATTTGGATGTATATCGGTTCCAAAACATGGTAGGACACCTTATAGCTCCTCATTGCTTATCATTTTCTGAAATGGATGACGCATCCTTACAACATCCTCACAATGCTCCCTTACATGTTTAAGTATCTATTAATAAAACTCATGTTAAACGTGTACTCATAGATGGAGGAGCTGGCTTAAACATTTGTGCATTAAGTTTGATAAAAGCTTTGGGATATTCAAAGAATGTAGTAGACCCGAAAAAGAAAATAACCATCAAGGCTTATGATGAAGCAGAGTGTTCTTCTAAAGGAACTATTGTGCTACCAATAAGGATAGGACTTGTGGAAAGGGATACATTGTGTCAAGTTTTAGATTTGAACCTCTCTTACAACATTCTTCTAGGAAGACCATGGATTCACAAGATGCAAGCAGTTCCTTCTACGCATAATCAATGTGTGAAATTTTCTCATGAAGGAAAAGAGATCACTATAATTGTAGATTCCAGTCAATATTGTAATAATTTGAAGCCCACACAAGATACAAGAGTTCCTCATAACAAAGAATAAGTATATCCTACCAAAGAAATTCAAGCAAAGTTATGGGAAACTTTTGAAGAAAAGCTCAAGTTAAATGTTGAAGGAATGGGGAAATATTCTTTGCATAATTTTCCACTTTCCCATAAGTCATATGGTAAGCCTACAAATATTCAATCAAAGCCATCAGAAAGATCAAAACATATGTTTAAAGGAACATTTGTTAGTGCTGGAACTCTTGAAGAAGAAAATGAAGACAAAGACATTCTTGGTTGGTTGTACAAGGATGAAGACAAAACTATAGCAACAACAACATAAATCAATATTCTCATAAAACAAAATGGCAAAGGATATGAAATCATGCAAAAGATGGGATATGGAGGGAAAGGACCAATTGGTAAACAACATCAAGGTATTTCAGAACCTATTTGTTGGCACTCACAATCCACAAAAGATAAATGTGGGTTGGGATATCTAAAATTAAATCAAAAGAAACATAATCATCAACAACAAAAGTGGAGAAAGAAATCAGTTTCTAACGAAGAAAATTGGCAAGAAAAGCTACATCAAGCGACCGAAACAATAACCAATAAATAAAAGAAACAATATGAACATGAAAATAAAGAAGAGGAGATTACCATCAAAGGTGAAGAAAAATATTGTCAAACAAATGCAAAGTCTGAACAAGATATTCCAAAAATAGTAAAAATGGAGATGGCAGAAATCAGAGAACTTTTCATACCATACGACATTCCAGTATGGTATAGTGGAGTAATCTTAGATCAAGATTCTGAGATAGATTCCAATGAGTATGAATGGGGTCTAGATGTCTTATCTACTACATCAAGTAAGGAACACAATGAAGAGTAAGCAGCTATCACGAAAGAAGATTTGTCTATTACAGAACAAAAGATGAATTTAGAAAGAAGGCAAGAAAAACTCGGAATTCAGAGAAAAGAGGCGTATGCAAAAAGGAAAAGAAATGACAAAGACAAAGAAGTAATGCCACAAGAAGTACAAACAAGGATAGATCAAGCATCTGAAAATACAAGATTTTCATCAAAAGAAGAACAAGATGTATCTAGATGTGGCAGAACCCTAGAAGAACTAAGAGATAGTCAAGTTGGATTGACTATTAGTCCAGAAGAAGTTGAGTTTTAAAGGAGACAAAATCTATTAAAATAATCCTCTTTATCATGTGCACAAATATGTCAACTTCTAAATGCAAATGAGGTCAATCAAGAAGGAATTTGCAGTGTTAAAGATGTGTGTGTGGATATAATCCATTCATTTAAGGGACAAACGTTAGTTGAAGAACCATTTGAGTGTGAACTACACAATGCTAATATTAATTTTGCTAAGACTAATTCGGAGACGCTTGGGAAAGACAATTCTCAAAAACATTTAATCTATGACAGTACCTATTCTATGCCAAGCTATGATCATTATGTCATGAATGTTGAAATACCTAATGATGATAGTGATTACGATTTACCCCTTCTTCATCCTGAATTAATTGATTGGGATAATTTAGATAACCCCGAATTGAATGTCTTTTCCAATGATCATGACTTAGCCATGTACCTTAATGCTGTTGAACCCATCCATCCTAAGATATCTTCCATTGTAGAATCAAGTGATGTTTCTCATAGTCAGGAAAATGCCAAACTTTCTAGTCGCAAAAACGAAATAAAACAAGGAAAGAGACCTATTGTTGAAAACCATTTCATGGCAACACTAGATCAATCAAAAGAGAAAACAAAGGACGTATCTGATGGTGAAAAACTCCTTGAGGCGCCAGAAGATGGAAAGTTTGACTTTTTTCCTACATATTTTCAAGAGAGATCTGTTATCTTGATAGAACCAATAGAAGCAGTAAACATTGGTACATCAAAGGATCCTAAAATACTTCATTTTGCTACCTCATTGTCAGAAAAAGAGAGGAAAGAATACATGGAGTTCTTTACGCAAAGACAAATAAATTTTGCTTGGTCTTATGCAGATTTGCCAGGACTTAATCCTGATCTTATCATGCATCATCTTAATGTGGATTTAAAAGCAAAACCCGTTAAGCAGAAGCTAAGAAAGATGCATCCACACATTGCTCTTCTTGTAAAAACCAAGCTAAAGAAACTATTAGAAGTAGGTTTCATAAGACTAGTTGCTTATCCAGAATAGGTTTCAAGTATTGTACTAGTATCAAAGCCAGATAAGAGCATAAGGGTCTGTACAGATTTCAAAGATCTGAATAAAGCATGTCCAAAAGAGGATTTCCTGCTACCAAACATTGATATCATAGTGGACTTATTAGCAGGACATGAGATGTTTTCATTAATGGATGTCTTCTCAGGATATAATCAAATAAGAATCACACCTGAAGATCAAGAGAAGACAAATTTCACTTGTGCATGGGGAACATATTGCTGGAATGTCATGCCATTTGGGCTTAAGAATGCAGGAGCGACTTATCAAAGGGCTATGATGACAATTTTCCATGATATGATGCATACATTTATGGAAGATTATGTCGATGACATACTTGCAAAATCTCACACAAGAAAAGAACATTTGAACATTTTAAGCAAGATTTTTGACACGCTGGAAAGATATCGATTGAGATTAAATCCAAAGAAATGTGCATTTGGGGTAACCTCTGGAAAGCTCCTTGGGTACATTATATCAGCTCATGGCATTGAAGTAGATCCTGAAAAAGTCAAAGCTATCATGGAGATGGAGTCAGCTAAGAACATAATCCAATTGTGATCTTTACAAGGAAGATTGCAATCGATTAGGAGATTTGTTTCTCAGTTGGCTGATATATGCCTTCCATTTACCCATCTTCTACATAAAAATGTTCCATTCAAATGGGATATAAAATGTGAAGAAGCTTTCTTGCAAATAAAAGAATATCTTATGAGTCCTCCAATATTGATATCACCAGCCAAAGGGAAACCATTATTACTCCATGTCTCAGCAACAAGTGTATCATTAGGTGCTCTCCTAGCTCAACATGATGATGAAGGAAAAGAAAGAGTAGTTTATTATATCAGCAGAACACTTGTTGGCTATGAATCAAATTATTCCTCAATTGAAAAGATATGTCTAGCAGTTGTATTTGCAACTCAGAAGCTGCGACATTATATGCTGATTCATTTTGTCAAACTAATAGAAAAGATAGATCCTCTCAAATATCTGTTGAGCAAGTCAACATTGACAGGGAGACTAGCCAAATGGGTTATGATACTGAGTGAATTTGACATAGAATATGTTGACCTAAAAGCTATCAAGGGACAAGTCATCGATGATCAATTGGTTGATGCACCTTTAAAAAATGACATGCCTTTGCACATCGAATTTTGTGATGCAGATATCTTAATAGTAAGTACAAACTTTTGGGAATTGTACTTTGATGGTTCTTATACCCAATATGGATTAGGCACAGGAATCTTTTTCATCACACCTCAAGGACACACAATTTTGAAATCGTATAGACTGCGATTTCCATGCACCAATAACACTACAGAGTATGAAGCATTAGCTATAGGGCTTAAAATGGCCATTTAGTGGAACGTCAAAATACTCCATGTCTATGGTGATTCACAACTTATCATTTATCAAATAAATGATGAATATGAAACAAAGGATGATAAGCTTATGCCATACAAACAACTGGTGGAGGAATTTAAAGAACACTTTAAAGAAATCACATTCACCCAGATTCCAAGAAACGAAAATAAAGCAGCAGATGCAATGGCTACAATAGCATCTCTCTTGCAAAATAAGGAGAATCAACAACATTACAAATTTCTTGTGGAAGATATCTTAACCCCTACCATCCAATCCCAACATACCTATTGAATTTGCCATATATCAGGAACCAGTCAATCCTTATACGATCAAACCTACCAATATTTGAAAGATCATATCCTTCCTCTTGAATTATCTCGTAATCAGAGAAGAAACTTTATCCGCCAGTCCTCTCGCTATACTATTATTGTTGATATCCTATATAGGTGTGGTCTAGATGGTACATTGTTGAGATGTCTTGAAAAAGATGAATCTGAGAGAGTTATTAATGACATTCATGCGGATATTTGTGGTACACACTCAAGTGGTTTAACATTGGCTAAGAAAATTCTTCGTATGGGTTACTTTTGGCCTACTATGGAAAGAGATTCATTCACATATGCTAGAAAATGCAAACAATGTCAAATCCATGGAAATCTCATTCATGTGCCAGCACAAGAGTTATATCCTATGACAGGATCATGGCCATTTTCACAATAGGGCCTTGATTTGGTAGGAAAGATCAATCCCTCATCTTCTATTGGACATAAGTTCATTCTGATTGGTACTGAATATTTTACTAAGTGGATTGAAGTAGTGCCTTTAACAACAGTGACATGAAAACAACTATCATCATTCATTTTGAATTACATAATATGTCGCTATGGAGTTCCTATGACCATTATCACTGATAATGGAAGACCATTCAAAAATCAAGATGTGAAAGAGCTATGTGAACAGTTTCATATCCAACATAGGTTCTCTACTCCATACTATCCACAAGGAATGGTCAAGCTGAGGCATCAAACAAAACTATCTTGAAAATCTTGAAGGAAACAATTAATGAAGCTGGAAAAGATTGTCACATTCAGCTAAATCCTGCTCTTTGGGCATACCGAACTAGCGTCCACACTCCAATAGGGGCAACTCCATATTGTTTGGTCTATGGATTAGAAGCTATATTACCTATAGAAGTAGAGATACCTTCTCTACGAGTATCCTTGCATGATCTTATACCAGAAGAAGAGCAACGAGTCTCTTGACTCCAGGAACTAGAATTGATTCAGGAACGTCGCCAAAATGCAACAGAACATTTGAAAGTATACCAAAAAAGAATGGCAAGAAGCTATAACCATAGAGTCAAGCCACGTATTTTCCAGATTGGAGATATAGTTCTAAAGGAGAATCCAAGAAATCAGCAAGACCAAGAAAAGAAGGGAAAATTTGAACCGATTTGGCTAGGACCTTTTGTCATAGTAGCAACATATGGATCAGGAGCATACAAGTCATCTACCCCTAAAGGTGATTGGTTTGATGAACCTATCAATTCTATCCATCTCAATAAATTCTATGCTTGAGATATAAAGTCCTGAAAAAAATCAATAAAAAGCATATAAAGTCCTAAAAAAATCAACAAACAACATATAAAATGCAAAAAAAAAAAAAAGCAATAAATTTAGATGGTGAAAACCTGGTAAACAGGTGCTATCTAAGAAGTAGGTTCCTCCATCTATGAGATCGCTTTGCGCACCTATCCACTCCATCCTATTGCATCTATTGCTTCCATCTATCTTAGTTTATTCATTTCGTCTTTCACATCCATTTGCTCTGAACCATTTAGCAAGAAATATGCAGCTTACCAACAGTTATCAATATTTGACATACTTGTCGTAGTCACTATCTTGGACCTTATCAGAATCAATCAATCTGCATTTGTATCCCTCCACGGTTTGGATCTTGATCAATTCATACATCCATAATAAATTTTTGTTTCCGCTGGGGGCAAAATCCTAATTCCTTTTGCTAAGGTGATCTTTTGAATCTTTAAAAAAATCCAAAACATTCGAAAATCTTAGAAAAACCAAAAACACCTAGGATTTTGAAATAGATAACGAGTAAACAAAGCAACGAAAATCAAGGCATTTCATCAACAAATTGAATCATGAAACTCAAAAAAAACAAAAAAAACAAAGAATCAATCAACAAGTAATAAAGGATTATCAAAGATCATTCGTCAAGATGATTATATCAGTTAATGACCATAAGAACATGTGAATGACATACAAGATTCAGTGCTTATATCTTGATTTTATTGCTAATCGTGTACTCTATGCAACTCAATGATGTCCATGACTAGAGAAGCTATGATGAGGCATGATTATTTTCTTTGATTGTTGTCTGTGGTTTATCTCTTACTACAGTATGAGCTTGTCTCAGGATATGATTGACAAAAGATCAAGGAGGACGTTCCAAGTCATGCATGAAAGGAGATACTCCTTGTCTGTTCTGCAAGCAATACTCGGGTCAACTTGATCCATTATATCAAGTTGCTTGTATTAACTTGCTATATCAAAATCCATGTAAGGAATACTCAGGTCATCTTGAATCTTTATGTCAAGTTGCTTGTATTTTCTTACAACATTTTAAAGCTCAATGATGAAATAAAAGCACTGTTACAAGATAGCATATGAAGAATGACTATACAATTTTTAGTTAGATCATTTCATTAGCTCATTATTCAGTTGCATTATAAGCATTCATTTGTCTGTTGCATTATAAGCATATCATTTCATTACCAGATCAATGGTCATAAATAAAGATTGAGTATAACTTGGACAAACAAAAAAAATTGCATTTAATCATTATAGGTGCATTCATTTTTAGAATTATTTTAAATCATTATCCGTTCATTTAGTTGCATTTCAAAAATTGCATTAGTTTCATTCAATTAATTGCATTTCATTCATCATATAGTGTAATATCATTATAGTTTGCATTATCATTCCATTAATGATCATTTAGTTGCATCTTTGCACTTAGATTCATAATCATTATAAACATTACATAAAAAAATACAAAAACATTTCATGTAGATCATTTGCATCATCATAAAATAAACCACATCAATCATTCACTTGCATTCCATATAGATCATTATATTTGCATCATTTAAGATAGAATTCATTTTCATTTGCATCCAAGATCATCAAAATCAAAAATCAAAACAAAAACATATAATCAAATAAAAGCATCATCATCAACTAAGAGTAACATGCATATAAATCATCATCATCATATAGAATCCATGTCTGCATATAGATCATCATAAAACAATAAGAGTCCAAGTATACAATGGTATCAAATAAACAATACAAATGCTCCAAATCAAGTCACGATTGTCCTGTACCACTACCACCTGACTCTGTCCGTCTTTGTGGCTGTGGGCGAGAAGATCCTCCAGATGCCTGTCTCCCATGATCACCACTCCTCTGAGGAGGTCCCATGACCCCACCACTGCTAGTGTCCATCAACATGGTGGTATGATAACTACCTGCTCTCTGGCTCTCTGCAACTACCTCCTCATATCGTGTCAGCTGAGAGAGTACCTGATCCAACCTACTGAATATGATCAAGAAGGCCTTGAGTATCCTGTTGTCTCTTAACAACTCTATCCCTCTCAATCATGAGAGTTTGCACCTATGCTCGAAACTGATCAATCTATGCTCTAAGACTGTCAATGGTCTCCTGCTCTGGCATACCATGCACTGGTGCATCCTGCTTTGGTAAATCCTATTATGGTGCATGAACCCCAATCCTCTCCTCACCAACACCTTGTCCAACTATTGGAATCTCAGTCTGAGTAACTCTCTGAACCTATCATCTAATCAGGGGAACATGATCCTCAGGATCCTCATCGTCTCCACCATGCACTGCAATAGCCCTAGGGTTTGGCTAAATCTGTCCAAAATCAATGCCTTTCCTGCAACCCCCATCCAATACAGTCACCCTACCTCCTCCTGTCAATGGCAACCCTCTCGGTGATCTCATGCCTGCTCTGCCATGCTCCCTCCCAATTCATCCAACATATCTCCCACCCATAGGATGTGGTCTCCCAATCTTGCCAACCGGTCCAAACGGTCCTCCACGGACTCTCAAGCGACCTCCCCTCCATCTAGGTCTCCTACCACCACCACCTCCATCCCCACCCTCATCTCCACCTCCCCCGGCCTCCCGAGCAGCTTTGAGCTCTCATCTTCATCTCTGTCTCCTAAAAACTGGATCATCTGAATCATCATCCTCATCTCCTGAGCTGGGAGGAGGATCTATTGGATCAGTAATGCGAGGAAATAGATGAACTAATATGTACTGAGCATAATCTGCAGTAACCCCAGGATCAAGAATGTGCAATCTCATATCATAAGCCACTCTCAGAGTAGCAACAAACTCTGCACGAGCAATCTCAAATGATAAAGAAGGTCCCCAATCTCGCCTATCTCTGTACCACCGAGCATTTATCGTCACACCAGTGGGCATAGGCTGGATCATCCCAAACTATCTTAGAATGCGACTAATCAACTGTCGCTCAATAATGTAAGGTGTCTGACCAATGAGATATCTACTCTGCATAATAAATGGTAATGTATGTGCATCATCCATCCATGGATCACAATCAACATATGGTCTCCAAGTAATGCTATCCAATGAATCAAGCACCCAACACCAATACTCCATCTTACCTAGCTTATGCTGAGTAAGGATACCTGCATAAAAATATACATATGGCTACCTCTCTCCAAAAAATCTATGATGGATAGGCCGCGTAATAGCAATGTGCTCCCAGCACCAGATCTGCAATAAAGTGCATCCTGTAGACAAACTCGCACTCTCATCATACACTACCTGATGAAGATCATGATATAAATGTGCCAGCATGCAAACACCCCAAGCATATCGAGTACGATGCTGCATCATACTCAGAAGAATCTCACCCCATCCAACCAAAAAACCTCGTGATCACCTATTAGGACATATAAATCCTCCAATCAGACCAGCAAGAATAACGGGAAGAGCCTCGTAATACATCACCATATCAACCCATCGGATCTCTCCTCTACCAATGCTATCATCAACAAACATGACTCTGCAAGCCTTTGTACCAACACGATCCTAAAAATCATACTGCACTAGCTCGCCAATCATTGGGATGTGCATAATCCTATAGACATCCTCAAGCGCCACACTAATCTCACCCGTAGGTAGGTGGAAAGTGTTATGCTCGTTGTGCCATCTCTCGGCTAACACTGTCAACAATCCTCTATTATGCGTAATCTCAGGCATATACAACAAATGGCCTAAATCATAGGCATCTATATGTCTAATCTTAGCCTGTGTCAACTTTGGCACTAAATGATGCATTGCCAGTAATTTCTCTCAACACTGGAGAACATCAAGTTTCTCCTATTTATCAAGAGAAATCAATCAATCATCAAATCAATCTATCTATCTATCAATCAAGCTATCTATCAAATCAAACTGAATCAAATCGCTATCTATCTATCAAATCAAATTGAAACAACTTACTATCAAATCATTTTAAAATCTATCAATCATGATTTTCTATCAATCACCGAGTTCACTCAAAACTCTGCTAAGCTCTTACATCAGAAACTAAATCAGTTTCGTAGGGCTACTCAATCAATCAAGCTAACCAATGAAATCTATCAATCACACAATCACAACAATCCTATCAATCAATCAAATCAATCAAACAATCAAGCTAATCAAAGCAATCTATCAATCATGCAATCACAACAATCCTATCAATCAATCTATCAATCACGTAATCACTCAATCAAGTCCCTATTTCATCATCAATGCGTATTAAATACGTTAAATCTAACCATCAAAGTGATTTTTAACCCTTGCACTTATAAAAAACATCAAATTTGAACAAAAGTGCTAACAAATGAAACATTTGCGCTATCTTATACATTTGTGCTAACATCCTATGCATATGTGGTAACAAAAATAACATTTACGCTAAAACATGCAAATGCGCTAATCCTAATTGCATATGCGCTAAAACAAAATGCAAAAGCGCTAACCTAACGCCGAAAAAATTGCAAAAGATTTGAAAAATTCAAAAACGCGCGAAAAATATGAAAAATTGCACAAAAATTTGACAATAAAGCACGAGATAAGATACCTACCGGATACCCATGCTCGGCAGGTCGTTGATAACGCCGAATGCGCTCAAAACAATGATTCTCCACGGGAATCACCATTTCACCACCTCACCAAGAATATTTTCTCCACAAGCTGACAAGGATAACAATGAAATTAAAATTAGCCTTGGTTAATTTTATATTTACTATTTGAAGAGTAATTAATTTCAATGGGGCAATTTAATTTATTTTGTTTTTTTTAATAAATGAATTTAATTAACCACAAGTTTATCAAATTATCATGAGATTAATCGTTCAAACCAGAATTTTTGATAATTTCATGATCAATCTCCTTAGGGGGCACACAATCAGGATTTTCAATCTCTATCAGGCGCATTATCAAGACTTGATTTAATCTTTGAAACAATGTTGTCTTCACATCATTTCAAAAAGGGGCAAAATGTATACACATAAAAACTGGCTATGAGCAATTAAATAAATATTTTATATTTATTTAATAATTATTCTTCTATTAAATAGTTAATTTGAAAAGATTAATTTATTTAATTCATTTTCGTGTCTTTCTATTAATTAATATTTTATTAATTAATTCATCTATCCTATTCTTCTAATTAATTAAATATCTAATATTTAATTATTCTTTTAACCAAGCTAATTAAATATCTAATATTTAATTATCTCCTCCAATAAATTAAATATCTAATATTTAATAGTTATTCTTCTATCCTATAGTCTCAAATATTAAATAATTCTCAAAATTATTTAATCCCTTTTCCAACTCACCCTCCATCCCCACTTCATCTTCCCTTTGCCAACCCATCAAACATGTGGCTAAGGAAATTAATATTTCTTAAATATTAATTCATCATTTATCTTCAATCTCCTAACTTAATGAATATTGTGTACGTACACACATTTCATAACCATTTCCTATATTTTCTCCAACACCCCCTACATTTTAGGAAGGACTCGAGTCCACTTGTCCTATCATGCCTAAATTTTCTCCAACCATCCCTAGATTCCCTCAGTCAGCAACCCAGTCAAGGTGAGATGAGTGATACTTGTCTTCTCCTTCCCCCTTTCTCTCAACCTTCACCTTTGCTCACAACCATTCAAATCTGCAGATTTGATCATGACAGTTGATCTAAGCCACATCATCTCATCCTCTCAAAGTCTATAAAATCAAGAGCTTCAGTTGAGAGAGAGTTAGACTTCAAGTGCATTTTGCAAGCTAATCATATGCATCCGTGAGTTTTATTTTTGAAGCAAATAACAATTATCATATAATATCATATAGCATAATCATGTAGTATTGCATATCATAGTACCGGTTAACTACAAGATATCAGTCTATTCTTCATATGTCATCTTGGAAGCCATCGGTGCATTGTCTGAGAGCACACCATCTGCAACTAGGAATAGTGGAGTTAGGACACAATGAGACATAAGCCATGAAGGTAATATTAGTATTTTATTTTATATGTACTTCATGTAGTTTCATTGGTTGAGTTTGGATTTCCTGTAGTATTTCTATTTGTATTTTGTGAAACTAACTTATTGTAGGTAACATTCTGAGGATAAAATTCAAGTTGACACAATACACACACACACACACACACACACATATCTGTGTGTGTGTACACACACACACATATATACATCTAAATATATACATAGATATGTGTGCATATATGCATGTATATACATATACATATACATATACATATACAAACATATATGTGTGTATACATATACATAAAAATAAACACACACACACACACACACACACACACACATATATACATATGCATGTATGCATATGTATATACATACATACATACATACATACATATATACATGTATATATACAGGTCTAGAATTTGACAGGTTATATGGCCGTTTTTGCACTTTTAGAACATATATTACAACTAATAAAATTAGTTGACCGTATGTATCGATAGGCTATTTTTTTCGAAAAACGTATATATGACACCTAAAATTAATTAATAAGCGTAAATTTTTTTAATAGGTAATATATAATGATATATATTATTTCACAACATTTATTATAAATATATGAATTTATTTAGAATATTTTAAAATGATAGGATTAAGATATAATTGTTTCTAATTTTATATTATTTTTATATGATTTTAAAGTATGTTTTTTGTTATATAAATTTAGAAACTTTGTCAGTTTATTTTTTAATATTTTTTATAAGATTGTCTTAAATATCAATATAGAAACTTCTAACAATTGAAATGATAAGATATAATTATTTCTAAATTTTTAAAATATTGTAATAAAAAAATGTAAAATAGTTTCTATTTTTATAATAAACAAGATTTTTGGGTGTGAATTTAGAAACTTACAAGTAAATTTAAGATTTTTTAGCATTACTAATTTATCATTATTTTTTAAATTTTTACACTGTTTTTGCATGGAATTATTTCTTTTCACTGCAATTGAATTTTAAATTTTTTTGTGAAGCTTAAAGAATTTATATTAAACTATTCACAAATTTAAATAAAACTGTAGACACCTAAAAATGGTCAAACGCTCGCGAGGTCATACTTTAACATTTGCGCATTGCCTCATTTTAGGTTTTTGCGTCGCATTAACATTTCTCCTATGATTCGCACTTGATCTTTATCATTTGCGAGCATTGAGTCATTCTTCTGCATTCTTCAGTCATCTCGTCCTCAAATTTGGTCTTGTCGACAACACTATCTAGTCATGATTTTAATCGATCTTATCCTATTGCATCAATGTGCGTGCTTATTTGTCATCATTTTGGACATCGTCAATCCTAATTAGGGTTTTGTCCTCCTGTCAATCTTGCGATTGATTTGTCATCAATCGTGGCTCTCTTATCAATCTTATCATCAATCTTATCATTTTGGACATCGTCAATCCTAATTAGGGTTTTGTCCTCTTTTCAATCTTGTCATCTGGCGATCGGTTTATCAATCTTGTCGTTTTACGATCGATTTGTCATCGATCGTTGTCATGTTCGATCTTGTCATTTTGTGATCGATTTGTCATCGATCATGGTCATTTCCAATCTTGTCGTCTTGCAATCTATTTTATCATCGATCCTCGTCCTCTTGTCAATTTTGTCATTTTGCGATTATTTCGCTATCGATCATTGTTTGTCTCAATTATGTCAATTTGGATCAATTTGTCATTGTTCCTCGTCAATTGGCACATTTCTCAATCAAATTGTTTATCGCATTGGTCATTTATCAATTCAAAATCATGACATTAATTATCTTCAATCAAGACCTAATTGTCATTTTTGCATTTCTAATTCATCTTCTAGGGTTTTATGATTTATTCATTTAACCTAATTTGTCATTTCTTCCTCTAGGATTACTAAATTATTTATTAATCCTAAGTCTTCTCATTACAATTAAATCTTTATTTAATTGGCTAATTATTCTTCCTCTTGTAAATTAATTAATAAATGACAAATTGTTAATTAATTTACCTGATTTCTTCTAGTTCCCAATTTCCTATTTTTCCATCAATTTCTAATTCCTAATTGTCATCAATTTCAATTTTCTAATTTTCTTAATTTCCTAATTTCAAATTCCTCCTATTTCTCTCCTAATTCTATGGGAATGACATTTCAATTTGTCATAAATTGTCATAATTGATAATCAATCAATTTTGACATAGAATGTGTCATAATTTGTCATCAATTATCAATCAATCAAATTGTGCATGGAAAGTGCATCATTTGTCATATTGATTTGCAATTTCCATTTGAATTGCATCATGCTAATCTTGTCATTTATCCAATTCTTCTATAAATTGGATGAATTTCTTCAATCAAACCCCTTAATTCTTAATCCCGAATCCTTGAATCCGAATCTTTAATCAAACTATCGAACTTATGCTTCTAGTACTCTTGAGCCTTTCATCAATCTTGCTTTCAATTGTGTGTGCACTTGTAGGTGAGATCCACAAATCCATTGAAGAGGAAAGAACAACAATGGAGCCGCATGGAAGGAGCATTCAATTCTGCATTTGGTTTGCATAATCTTTCATTTTGAATCCTTTGTTTTCATATCTCTATTGAGTGTGCTTAGGATTAGGTTCATTTGCAATGAGTGCTCTCATGATTGAGTTATCATGTCTTGTGTTTTGATTGATCTACTTATCTTGTGATGATTCCTAATTCCGATGCTACATTAATTGGTGAACCCGACATGAATACTAACCTTCTAACCCCTTTACTGTGTTTTGGAGTGCTTCTAAGTTGATTTTGCAGGTCAAAAACCCAAAAACAGGGCTGTGCAGGGTATTCTGGACACTTCTGTGCTTGTGTCATGCATCTTGCGCCTGTGTCAGGCATCTTGCACTTGTGTAGGTGACATCTTGCGCCTGTGTCATACATCTTGCGCCTGTGTCATGAGTTTTGCGCTTGTGTAAAGTCCAGAACAGAGGTGAAAAATGCAGTTTCTACTTGAAATTTTTGGTGTTTTTGCTTTCTGTTTTCTGTGCTTTGGATTTTGGTACTAATTATTGGTGCAGGATCTTGGCATACGCATGGTAAAGACTACAAATCAAACTACTAACATGTGTTATGCAGAATCGATGGTCAAAGACAACAAATCAAACCCCTAACTTGGATTTTGCAGGTTGCCTTGGAGAAACAACCAAACTGTGTGTTTGAGATTTTTAATTAGGCACTTAGTGATTTATAAATAGGTGGGAATGAACATTTGCTTGCTTTTATTGTTAAGTATGACATTGGAGTAGGAGAGTATGCTCTCATCCTTCATAGGGTGATCAGAAATCCAGATCTTCGATACCATGCTTGTGTTGTTGATTGTGTGTCTCCTTTAGAGGGCCTGCCTTCCCGACCACTTTGCTTTTGCAAGCAAGTGATAATCGTGAGAAGGGAACGACCCAAAGTGAGTACGGCTAGAATTACTTGGCATTCTAACTCACTATAAACAAATACCTGATGAGTGAAAGCTTTGAAGGAAGTGTTACGTGGGAATTGTAGTTACTTGGGAAGTGATGCCCCTTGAAACTCTTTCTCATATCAACATCTAAGTAGGGCCTTTTGGTCTAAATCGTGCTTGCGCGACTACATTTGTTTGGTATCTTGATGGGCTTAATGTCTCAATCACGCTTGCATGACATCAAGGAGTAACGCTTAACAAAAATCCTTACTAAACACCTTGTTTTTAGAGGCCAAAAAAACCCTTCTAGTTGCTTGAGAAGGACAAATTCGGATGCTTGGAAGAGATACTAAGTTTGCCATGGGGAGATTCCATGGGGACTGATGCTTGGCTGCCCTGAGAAGTGAGTGCCGTGGAGGGGAGCCCGTGGGGTCAAGCATCTATGTATTCTCCTTGAATCTCATAATGAGTCTACCTCTCAAGTACCTAATGTCTTTGCCTACCATAAGAAATGTGGAAATGAGCATGAGTGTCTTGAGTCTAAGTTGCAATATCTTGTATTCTTTGATTGTCAAAAGTTGAATTGCATCCCATTTCAAAAAGCAAAACAAATTGATTCAAAACAAGGTTAAACACAAGAGACATTCATCCAATAAAAGTTCAACAAGATTCAAAGATCATCTTCTTCAAACATGGTTATCCAACATTGTTCAAAAACTTGTCTCAACATTTATGTCACTTACATTTAGGTTCATCCTAGGTTGCATTTTGCAAAGTCATTGTCAAATATCAAGGTTAGGTTTCACCTAAGTCATACTCCTTTTGCATATTAATAAGAGTCATCCGTTTGCATATGTCCTCTTGCATTAAAGTCATATCATTGTCATACATTTATGTTTGCATACCCTACGTCTCTTCATTAAGCTTAAGTCATTATCATATCATATTAGGGTCATTTGCATAGTAATTGTCTCTTTGCATATAGTGTCAAAACTAGGTCTTGTCATACTTGAGTAATCCAAATCTTTGATAAACCCTAAGTCATTGTTAAGAAGTCTAGACGTTGTCAACCTTTTGTCCTTTTGTCATCAATATCATTTCGTCAAACCTAGCTTAGTATCCAAGCATATAGGGGAGACATTGTCATCTTGTCCTTTGTCCATTAAGTCCTTTTGTCCTTTGAGGTCTAGACATCATTTCAATTTCCTAAGGGTTTCTTTTTAGATTTGCATCTCAAAAGTTTGTCAAAATCTTCAAAACAACCAAAAACATAGATTGCATGCTCGTCTATCTAGTTTGCATTTAGTTGCATATCATACATTGTCCTTGAAAATTCCAAAAAACATTGCATTTGCATAAGTGACATGCCTGTTGAGACAAGATCAAGATCTAAGAAGATGAGTGAACCAATGTATCAACCCATGGACAACATAGCAAATTCGCAGTTTCAAACTAGTCAGACAGTGCAAGTTGAAGGTTCATCAAACACATCTCTACCATCATATGGAACGGTTCAACTCGGACCACCACCATTATATGAACCAGTGTTTGTACCTATGAAACCAGGACATGGGAGTGTCCCACCTACTCCAAGAGGAAGTCCACCTTTCGATTGGAATCAACCAAACTTGCAACATGACATTCAAACTCAAACGTTATATGAAGAACAAACTCTTTCGCAAGGATTTGGTTCAGATCAAGGCATCCAACAAGAAGCGAATCCAAATGTCCAACCAGATTCTTCATCTGATTCTGACGCTTCTGATGATGTTGACGTGTTCTTTCAAGATCCAAAAATGACAAAAAAGATGGATAAGTTCTTGAACAAGGTCTTTAAGATGTTTCCACAAAAGTATCTTAACATGATGAGTAATGTGACCTCTTCAAGTGAACAAATCAATGTGCAAGAACAACAAAGCGGTGAGTTGTTAAGTTTTTCCCCGCATCCAAATGAAGACAATACACATCGAGCAACTCAACCTACATTGATGAGCAAATGTGCCTCAAAGGCATTGACAGTGACTATTCCTCAAAAGCCACCATTTGAGACAATAAATAATCCACTATTCAATTCAACGCCTGTAATACAAGATCAAATGAAGAACACGCAAGCATTCACAGCTGTCTCCCAACAAGAAGTGGTTCCTTACATGCATAAAGTGGGATCAAAATCTAAGATGCAGGAAGGCTTCACAACTGGAATGCCTAATGTCAACAATGTCCAAAATAATTCCATGATGCAACAAAGTTCTTATGTCCCGTTAAGTTCAATATCTTTGCCAAACACTATTGCGACAAATCCTTCAATAATGGCGACACAAAGAGCTATGGATAGTGGTTTGCACCAACAACAATTGTTGCAACAATTGAGTAATATACAAAAGGTACAATCGAAGGTGCAAACAAGTAATGTGCAACAACAACAAGTTTGCATTCGACAACAAATTGCAGCGCCTTCGGCACCATTACAAGTTAATGCAAACTTGCAACCATCACAAGGGGTTGGACTAAAAACACAGCAAGTTGATGCAAGTGCTATACCCCATCCTAAGGAGAAGCAACGAAAAGCACCTAAACAAAGTTTTTTACAAATGATGGGATATACACCACGACAACAATTGGCACAAAGTCAACAAATTCTGATTCGTCAGCACCAACAACATGTGCCACAATATGTGCCAAGGCAAACAAGTTATCCTACTTCACAACCGCAATTGGCGCCTATGCAATATCAACAGCCTACTCAATTGCAATATCAACCTAGGCTCCAAGAAGCACAACAACAAGGTCGATATCAAGGCATAGCACAACCGCAACAACAAGAGATGTACCAAGAACTTTATATGCAGGAGACCCCAAAAATGACCATTGCAGAGTATCAACAACCGATCGGAAATGCGATATATCAACAAAGAATACCAACTGGGATTAATGATGGGCCTCTACAATCTGATACAATTGCGCAACAACTTGAGAAGTTACAACGAAAAGTTGACGCATTAGAAACTAAAGGAACAAAGAAGTTGTATACAGATCAAGATTTATGTCCTAATCCATTTGACAAGAGTGTATACATGCCTCCATTCCCTAAGCATTTTGAGGCACCCAACTTTAAGAAATATAGAGGGAATGGCAATCCAAAAGATCATATTCGAGCATTTTACGCGGCATGCACGGAAGTAAGCTATGAGGAGACATATTTAATGCGATTATTTGCATGAAGTCTCACTGGACAAGCTATGGATTGGTATTCACATCTGCCAGGAAATATAAAGACTTGGTCAGAACTGGCGCAAAAGTTTATATCTCATTTCGCGTTCAACATCGACAGTGATGTGACTATGTCGGATTTATGCAATACCAAACAAAAGCAAGGTGAACCATTAGTGACCTTTTTGCAACGATGGCGAAGCTTGTATAGTCGTTCTTCTCTCGATATACCTGAAGAACAGCAAGTGAATCTGTTTATCCAGAATCTGGTCCCAGAAATGATGTATGAGCTAAAATTGAAAAGTCCTAGTACTATAGAAAAACTCATTAAGAAAGGAATGAGTATTGAAACAGCTCTTGTAGCTAAAGGAATTATCAAGCTCAATAAGGACAATGACAACACAAATTATTCAGGGGATAGAAACAGATTTTGGTATAAGAACAAGAACGTCACTAATGATGGTGTTGTTGATGTGAGAGCGGTGCATGCAAATCAACCCCCATTCACAATTAAGAAATTGAGTTTTCCTAACATGTCAACTATGGAACAAAATCAAGCACCAAGGAGTAATGTTACTCAACAGCCGCAATATCAACAGCATGCTCAACAGCCGCAATATCAGCAAAATGATCGGAAGGGCCTCCTCGACAGTTTACGCCATTGGGAGAGCCTATTGAATCAGTAATGAAGCAATTAATACAAGCGAAATTTATCAAGCTACCAGATATTAAAGCAGAACCAGCGGTAAAGCCGCATTGGTGGAATGATAATGCATACTGTGAGTATCATCGGTCCAAAGGACATAAAACTGCTTCATGTTTTCAATTAAAACACATGATTCAAGATTTATTAGAGCAAGGGGTAATTGAGGTAGATCCACCCCATCTGACCTCCAACACTGATCATACCATTTTCAAAACTCCTTTGCTTGATCATGACAAGGGCAAAGCATCCTCTTCTAATTCTGCTCAAACGGCCAATTATGCAAATACCGGTTATCACAATGTTATTAATTGTTTTCATGCGTCAAATGAGTATGTATCCACCTTGAGAATAAAAGGACAAGATCCTTCTTGTGCGGTCACCACTCGTCGATCCAAAATAGTCTTGAAAGGAGCTCCTGCAGCTCCTCCCAAACCAATTCCTGCCAGTCAGTATAATCTTTTGGATCACCTAGGAAAAACACCTGCACAAATATCCATTCTAGAGTTGTTGAAAATGTCTCCCATGCATCGTGCAGTCCTAGATAAAGCTTTGACTGAGTCCACTGTCCCAACAGATATTGATGTTGACAAATTTCAAACGCGGATTGGAAATTTAGCCATTTCCCAAAGTGTCGCATTTTCTGATAGTGATATCTCACCTGATAAGCTCCCTCATAACGACCCTTTGCACCTAGAAGTCTTTGTCCATAATTGCAAAATTCGGCGAGTCTTGATAGATGGCGGAGCGGGTCTTAATATCTGTACCTTAAGAGTGGTCATTGGCCTTGGATATACAGAAAATGACATTGATGCTTCCAAAAGGATAACAATTAAAGCATATGATGATGCTGAACGCCCATCTAAAGGGATAATTACATTTCCTATCAGAGTTGGTCCAGTGACGGAAAATACTTTCCTACAAGTCCTAGACCTTGATCTCCCTTATAATATGATTCTTGGCCGTCCATGGATCCATGCAATGAAAGCAGTTCCATCCACCTATCATCAATGTCTAAAATATCCTTACAATGGAACTGAGATAACAATTCCAGGAGATCCTAATCCATTTCAGTTCTGTGCTACCTTAAGGGGTACTCCTCAGCAGCAAGTCCCAGTCAATAGAGAAGCCAAATCACATAACTATGTGGATCCTAATCAATTATTAGATGCTGTCAAAGGAAAACTGAAGATACAGGACCAAGGGTGTGGAGAATATTCAATGGACCAAACATTCCTCATTGGGAATTTGCCGATGTCTCCAAAATCATATGGCAAACCGCATTTATTGCAAAAGGAACCCAAGGTCATTATTCAATATCAGCCTCCTACTACATTTGCAAGATGGGGAGAACTTGACAAAGAAACTGTAAATGATGATGTCATAGATTGGCTCTATAAGGATCTAACTGAAACCCCACCTGTCAAGTTGCCAGTGGAATTATATGGCAAAGGATTTACTATGATGCAGAAGAAAGGATATGATGGCTGCAGTGGCTTAGGCCTGAACAACAATGGAAGATTAGAACCTATCATACCCATGAGGCGACCCCCAACTTTAGGGTTAGGTTTTGTACCGTTACGAATTGGATCCACATCTACCAAAACGTCCACGTGTCGAAAAGGGCGTGATTCTGACGATGAAATAACACCTGAGGATACCCGACCCGAGATTGATTCTAATGAATGGGAGTGGAGTTCTTTTTCTTCTAGCTCCTATGCCCTGGACAATATCTTCATTGACCCTGATAATTTGCCTATGGAGGACAAACATGAAATAACTCCTCTTCCTAAAACATGTCCTCATGCTTGGATAGAGTCATTTTGGGATCCAAGCTCCGAATCCGATACAAGCAGTTCGAACAGTGACACCACAAATGTTCACATTTTTACCATATCAGCCCTCTCTATCCTTACAACTGATGATGACATGCCCCTCATATATCCCCAACTTATCCAATATGACCAACAAGAACCGCTCACATTGGACTATTTTCAAAATAACGAAGCAATTGCAGAATTCCTGCGACTACGGGAAGGCATACCACAGGGCGATCATAAGGCAGGATTTGCTATTGACCTGGATTCAACAGCATATTTTGGGGAGTCAACTCCCTCTTCCAGTCATGAAAAAGAAAAAGAAAAAGAAAAAAGTCAAAAGAATAGATCTTTGGGTGAAAACCGTAAGGCACTCTCTGATCATACAAAAGTAAAAATAAAAGACGTACCTATGGGTGAAAACCTTTCTAAGGCGCCCAAAGGTGGAAGAGTGGACGTACCCCTATCAATTCAGGATAAATCAACATTGCTTGTTGAGATGACCAAGGAAATCAATTTGGGTACACCTGACAACCCTAAGGTCATTCACTTTGCTGCCTCTCTAACGAAACAAGAGAAGATAGATTTTGTCAATTTCTTTCTAGAGAAGAAAATCAGCTTTGCGTGGTCTTATGCAGATATGCCTGGCCTCGATCCAGAGTTAGTCCTTCATCATTTGCCATTGAAAGTAGGTGTTAAGCCTGTTAAACAAAAGCTTAGAAAGATGCATCCTCAGGTGGCTCTTTTGGTTAAAGTGGAGCTAAAAAAATTGCTAGATGTGGGCTTCATCAGACCCATTGATTATGCAGATTGGATTTCAAATCTAGTGCCAGTTAGCAAAGTAACTGGGGGCATCAGAATCTGCACAAATTTCAGGGACCTGAATAAAGCATGCCCTAAGGATGATTTTCCATTGCCAAACATAGACATCATAGTGGACATGACGACGGGATATGAAATGCTTTCACTAATGGATGGTTTCTCCAGCTACAATCAAATCTGCATTGCACCTGAAGATCAGCATAAGACAGCATTCACCTATGCTTGGGGCACCTATTGCTGGAATGTGATGCCCTTCGGTCTCAAAAATGCAGGTGCAACATATCAAAGAGCAATGACGGCAATTTTTCATGATTTCATGCATACTTTGATGGAGGATTATGTTGATGACTTGTTATGCAAATCTGTTACTAGAGATAGTCATCTAGCCATCTTGGGCCCAATCTTTGATAGAATGGAGACCTACAAACTCAGCCTCAATCCAAAGAAGTGTGTCTTTGGTGTTACAGCTGGCAAATTACTCAGATATATTGTTTCTCACTGAGGCATTAAGGTCGACCCTGCCAAGGTCAAAGCCATAATGGATATGCCTCCACCTTCAAACCTCCGGCAATTAAGAAGTCTGCAAGGAAAGCTCCAATCAATTCGCCGCTTCATAGCTCAGTTGGCCGACAAATGTCATCCATTCCAGCATCTATTGCACAAAGGTGTCGCTTTTAAATGGACTGAGCAATGCCAATCAGCCTTTCAAGCTCTCAAAGACTATTTGTTGTCACTGCCTATTCTAATGCCTCCTATAGAAGGAAAACCCTTTTTATTATATATCTCTGCAACTGAAACAGCATTAGGAGTTCTCTTGGCTCAACAAGATGAGAATGGCAAAGAAAGAGCTATTTATTATATCAGCCGGACACTGGTTGGTTATGAATTAAATTATTCAACTATTGAGAGGGCATGCTTAGCAGTGGTATTTGCAACACAAAAGCTCCGACATTATATGCTAAGCCACCAAACATTGTTGGTTGCAAAAATTGATCCCTTAAAATATTTGCTTAGCCGAGCAGCTTTGACAGGTCGCCTAGCAAAGTGGGTCATGATTCTCAGTGAATTTGACATTGAGTATATGGAGCGAAAGGCGATAAAAGGACAAATTATAGCAGATCAACTTGCAGATGCTCCTATTTCTGACGATCATCCCATGTTGACCGATTTCCCAGATGAATCAATCTTTTCTTTCACATCCTCTAATGAATGGAAGTTATACTTTGATGGATCCCATACCAAGTTTGGGTCCGGAGCTGGTATTCTGTTTGTCACCCCTCAAGGTGACGCTATTCCCAAGTCCTACCGAATAACTTTCCAGTGTACCAATAACATTGCAGAGTATGAAGCACTGGTCACAGGACTCCGAGTAGCCGTCCATTGGAACATCTCGCATTTGCAAGTCTATGGAGATTCTCAATTAGTCATCCGACAAGTGAATGATGACTATGAAACAAAAGATGAGAAACTTATTCCTTATAAGCACATGGTAGATTTCTTCAAGACAAAATTCATAGCTATCCATTTTAGTCAAGTGCCAAGAATGCAAAACAAGTCGGCAGATGCGATGGCTACAATCGCTTCCATGTTGAATATGCCTCATAATATGGACAAGTGTGAATTCTTGGTCGAACAATTGCTGGTTCCGTCTTTTGACATTCCGACAGCTGATGTGATGTGCGTTCTTGTTGGTCCCAACTCCCCGTGGTACAATGACGTATATCAGTACTTGAAATCCCAAACCTTACCACCTAACCTTTCCGCGAACCAACGCCGAGCCTTTATCCGACAGACAGCCAAGTATGTCATCATCACCGACACCCTTTACCGTCGTTCCTTTGACCATACCCTCCTCAGGTGTTTGGATTCTGACGAAGCACAAATGGCTTTACACGAGGTTCATGATGGTATATGTGGGGGCCATTTCAATGGTCTTAGCTTAGCCAAAAAGTTGATTCGTGCTAGGTATTATTGGCCCACTTTGGAAAAATATGTTCATGATTTTGTTAAAAAGTGCTACAAGTGCCAGATCCATGGAAATTATATTCATGCACCAGCTCAAGAGCTTCATTCTGTTATATCTCCATGGCCCTTTTCTCAGTGGGGATTGGATCTTATCGGCAAGATTCAGCCAACATCTGCAAATGGACACAAGTTCATTATTACAGCTATAGAATATTTTACAAAATGGATTGAAGCCATCCCCATGACCTATATCACTGGTGTCCAAATTTCAAAATTCTTGCTAAATTATATCATATGCAGATATGGGGTTCCCCTTGCCATAGTCACAGATAATGGTAGACCCTTCAAGAATAAAGATGTTAAAGAGCTTTGTGAAAAATTTCATATTCAACACCGTTTTTCTAGCCCATACTATCCACAGGGTAACGGTCAAGCTGAAGCGTCAAATAAAACCATTATCAAGATCCTGAAGAAAGTTGTCAATGATGCTGGTCGAGATTGGCATGTATAGTTAAATCCAGCACTATGGGCCTATCGCACTTCTATCCGCACACCTACTGGCGCAACACCTTATTCCTTGGTGTATGGTGCGGAAGCCATTTTACCTTTGGAAGTCGAGATTCCTTCCTTGCGCGTCTCCTTGCAACACCTAATTGATGATGAGACACACAGAGTCTCTCGGTTGCATCAGCTTGAAATGTTAGATGAAAAGCGTCAAACAACTTTGACACATTTGCAAGCATATCAAAACTGTCTCGGTCGCTCTTATAATAAGAAAGTCAAAGGGTGACACTTCGAAGTGGGAGACCTGGTTTTAAAGGCAAATCCCAAGAATGCACAGTCTACTGACATCATCAAGGGCAAGTTTGAACCTAATTGGGTTGGGCCTTTCATAGTAACTGCAGCCTATGGCTCGGGGGCATATCAGCTTGCGACTCCAGAAGGTGAACCTCTGTCTGATCCTATTAATAGCATGCATCTTCGCAAGTACTGAGCATAGTTTTCTATCAGATAGTTCTTCAAATATGATCCTGAAAAAATACAAAAAAATGAAAAAAAGCAAAAAAAATACAAAAAAATGAAAAAAGCAAAAAAAGAGAAAAAAAAGTAAAGAGCAAAAAAAAAAAATGATTCACCCTCTAGTGAAAACTTGGCAAACAGGCGCTTTGGGAAAGTACCATGGTGAAAACCTGGCAATCAGGCGCCATGCGTAATGAGATTATTGCTTCGTCATCTATCATGACTTCTAGATATGCTTTCTCTCGGCCGGTTTATCATGCCTATCTTGGTCTCGACCCAATGTTCTATTCCAGGCCTGTTATTGGTCAACATCACTGTCTTGCCTACTCCAGTTTCTTGTACATATGTTTTGGTCCTGGTCTATGTGTCTTTCAAATGCACATTGGGTGCCTTCCCCTTGTCATGATCAATCACTGGAACTTTTAAAATCAAATAATGTCCTGAAAAAAGTCTTAAAAATTGAAAAATGTCCTGAAAAAAAAAGTCTTAAAAATTGAAAAATGTCCTGAAAAAATTCATAAAAATCAAAAAATGTCCTTAAAAAAAGTCTTAAAAATTGAAAAATGTCCTGAAAAAATTCATAAAAATCAAATAATGTCCTGAAAAAAGTCTAAAAGATTGAAAAATGTCCTGAAATAAGATAATAAAAATTCAAATAATGTCCTGAAATAATCCAAAAAAAAATCACATAAAGTCCTGAAAAAACACAAAATTGTAAAACATTAAAATCCAAAAAAACAAGCATTTTGTCAATAAATGATCCCTTTGTGCATAGACAAAACACTGAGCATTCATCTAACGACAATCAATCCAACAATGTGCTTTAATGAAATCATGCTTAAACAGATGAACTTTTTCATTCAAACCAGACATTCAAACTGATCAAAATTGTCTTATCAATCGAACGGTACCATCAAAATCATTTGTCCTTGTCTCTACTATCATGGGTCTTATACAGGGTGTGGTATACTCGAAACCAGACTGTGTCCTGTCTTAGACGGGGTACCACATGTCCTGAAACCAGACAACATGATCGTCCTATCAGCACTTTCAACTATTGACAATGAAGATCAAGATGTTTGTTTGATTTGTTGGGATTTGTGCATCTTGTCTTTTTTATTGATTTATCTTTGGCTTCGGTCATGTTCCTATGCTGCTCGATGATGTCACTGAGTGATTTAGAGTGACCGGGATGGTTCATGGTCCTTTTCTTTTGATTGTGATTGTTGTTTGTCTGTGATGTGTCTGTCTTTTGCAAAAAGGGTTGCATTTTAGCTCTGGCCTTCAATGCCATGATGCTACACATCCATTTTGCTACATTAAAATAAAGGTTCTCACCTACAAAGTGCATTACTGAAAGCAAGTTTTTCTTCATCTCTAACTATTCTCTATTTCATTTTCTTCTTACTAACATTTCTTCCGTCTAGTCGGCTGGTCAGTTCGGTCTAGTGCTCCGATTTCCAACCATACATATTGCATCCTGCATCCATTTGGTTAGTACATTTGCATTACATCTAGCATCATATCAAGCATTTTATCCATTTCATACTATCAATGCATCAAAAGCGCATAAACAACTATACATTCATACATGTTCCACAATGGTACATCAACAGTGCATAAGTCATCCATACATGCAAAATAACATATGTCATAACACATTGCATCCCATCATATCGATGCATATCATATCATCTGCCACAATAAATATCGGAGTACAAAATCGGACTGTCTGTCCTAAGTATGGTCCGCAAGCTGACTACAACATGTCAAACTACATAATGTCCACTGTCTGTCATAAGGAGTACGTGCCTCTGTCACTGGGTGCTCCCTTTATCCTCCTCATCCTTGCCATATCTCAAGTCCTACTATTGTATCTATGTCCGTGCTTTTGAGTCTATATCATAACATGAAGCAGTCTGGTCGATTCTCCCGTGTGATCAACGGATACTGTAGACTCTGCATCACAATTGGGGCACATTTTGTCAGTTTTAGGGTTTGCTCCTACGGGTTGCATATCCTCATTTTCATGTCCAAATCAGGGTGTTTTTCATCTACATTGACTTATTTTAAGTCATTTGCATGCAATTTTGAGTTAAAATTGAGTCATTCATGCACTCTTGCGCCTGTGTCTTCTAACTTGCGCCTGTGTCAGATGACCTGCGCTTGTGTCTTCCTACACAAGCGCAGAACTAGATGACACAAGCACAGGAGTCCATTTTTGCATCCCCTGTGGGCCCCGCAATGTCCCGTAAGCCATCAAAATTCATGAAATTCAAAACATGGGTTTTTGAGATCCATACTGCTGCTCCTGCATTGTCCAATCGTCTAAATGTGCATACATGTTCTCCAAGGT
Source organism: Cryptomeria japonica (assembly GCF_030272615.1). Lineage (NCBI taxonomy): Eukaryota > Viridiplantae > Streptophyta > Pinopsida > Cupressales > Cupressaceae > Cryptomeria > Cryptomeria japonica. The sequence continues at coordinate 402,824,332 of NC_081412.1, read as the reverse complement.
GATCCGCCATTGGAATGTTCGCCATCTATCTGCAAGTGTCCTTGTCCAGAGCAACAAATCCTCCTCTTTAGCTAGTGCAAATGAGCAATTTTCACCCTCTTGGTCTCATTTATAGCTCTTTGTCATTGCATAGATGGACGTGCGTCTTCTCCATCTTATGTTGGTCGCGGTCTTGTGCACCTTACATTGCTTGTCCTTCACGCATCCGATCTCCGATTGTCAGTCCGTTCGATCCTATCATTTTTATCGATCAATTGGCCTCTTTTCTGTATGTTTCCGGCCAATTCCTCGAGGGGGCATGCATATGTCATTATTATTGTCTGGGGCATTTTCATTATTATTCTTTGAAACAATGCTTAAAATCGCATTGTCTCAAAGAGGGGCAAAATGTAGACACCTAAAAATGGTCAAACGCTCGCGAGGTCATACTTTAACATTTGCGCATTGCCTCATTTTAGGTTTTTGCGTCGCATTAACATTTCTCCTATGATTCGCACTTGATCTTTATCATTTGCGAGCATCGATTCATTCTTCTGCATTCTTCAGTCATCTCGTCCTCAAATTTGGTCTTGTCGACAACACTATCTAGTCATGATTTTAATCGATCTTATCCTATTGCATCAATGTGCATGCTTATTTGTCATCATTTTGGACATCGTCAATCCTAATTAGGGTTTTGTCCTCCTGTCAATCTTGCGATTGATTTTTCATCAATCGTGGCTCTCTTATCAATCTTATCATCAATCTTATCATTTTGGACATCGTCAATCCTAATTAGGGTTTTGTCCTCTTTTCAATCTTGTCATCTGGCGATCGGTTTATCAATCTTGTCGTTTTACGATCGATTTGTCATCGATCGTTGTCATGTTCGATCTTGTCATTTTGCGATCGATTTGTCATCGATCGTGGTCATTTCCAATCTTGTCGTCTTGCAATCTATTTTATCATCGATCCTCGTCCTCTTGTCAATTTTGTCATTTTGCGATTATTTCGCAATCGATCATTGTCTGTCTCAATTATGTCAATTTGGATCAATTTGTCATTGTTCCTCGTCAATTGGCACATTTCTCAATCAAATTGTTTATCGCATTGGTCATTTATCAATTCAAAATCATGACATTAATTATCTTCAATCAAGACCTAATTGTCATTTTCGCATTTCTAATTCGTCTTCTAGGGTTTTATGATTTATTCATTTAACCTAATTTGTCATTTCTTCCTCTAGGATTACTAAATTATTTATTAATCCTAAGTCTTCTCATTACAATTAAATCTTTATTTAATTGGCTAATTATTCTTCCTCTTGTAAATTAATTAATAAATGACAAATTGTTAATTAATTTACCTAATTTCTTCTAGTTCCTAATTTCCTATTTTTCCATCAATTTCTAATTCCTAATTGTCATCAATTTCAATTTTCTAATTTTCTTAATTTCCTAATTTCAAATTCCTACCATTTCTCTCCTAATTCTATGGGAATGACATTTCAATTTGTCATAAATTGTCATAATTGATAATCAATCAATTTTGACATAGAATGTGTCATAATTTGTCATCAATTATCAATCAATCAAATTGTGCATGGAAAGTGCATAATTTGTCATATTGATTTGCAATTTCCATTTGAATTGCATCATGCTAATCTTGTCATTTATCCAATTCTTCTATAAATTGGATGAATTTCTTCAATCAAACCCCTTAATTCTTAATCCCGAATCCTTGAATCCGAATCTTTAATCAAACTATCGAACTTATGCTTCTAGTACTCTTGAGCCTTTCATCAATCTTGCTTTCAATTGTGTGTGCACTTGTAGGTGAGATCCACAAATCCATTGAAGAGGAAAGAACAACAATGGAGCCGCATGGAAGGAGCATTCAATTCTGCATTTGGTTTGCATAATCTTTCATTTTGAATGCTTTGTTTTCATATCTCTATTGAGTGTGCTTAGGATTAGGTTCATTTGCAATGAGTGCTCTCATGATTGAGTTATCATGTCTTGTGTTTTGATTGATCTACTTATCTTGTGATGATTCCTAATTCTGATGCTACAAAAACGAAAGGCATTAGAATGACTAAACCATCATAAAAAATTCATATGACAGGCAAGGGTGGCCGTTAAATTCCAGGCCTATATATATACATATATACATATATATACATGTACATATACATATACATACATATATACATGTATATATATACACATATACATATACATGCATGTATATGTATATGTGTATATATATACATGTATATACACACATATACATATACATGCATGTATATGTATATGTGTATATATATACAACATATACATATACACGTATGTATACTACATATACATATACATTTACATATACATATACATATACATGTGTATGTATATGTGTATATATATACATGTATATATGTATGTATATATACATTCATGTATATTTATATGTATATGTATATGTATATGTATATATAAATATACATGTATATATATGCATGTATATGTATATGTGTATACACATATACATATACATGTATGCATATACATATACATGTATGCATATACATACATGTATATGTATATGTGTATATATACACATGTATATATGTATATGTATATGTATGTATATATACATATATATACATGTATATGTATATGTGTATATATATACGTATATATATGTATATATTTATGTATATATGTACACACACACATGTGTGTGTGTGTACTTATATATATGTATATATACATATGCATATATATACACATATATGTGTATGTGTGTGTATGTATATACATACACAAATAAACATCCACATATATATGTATACATATATAAACACACACAAACACACATATAAACATATATACATACACACACATATGTGTATATATACACATAATAAATAATAAATAATACATTATATATATATAATGTATTATGTATTATTTATTATGTATATATATCTATATATAATGTATATATAATGTATTATGTATTATTTATTATGTATATATATCTATATGTGTGTGTACATATACATATACATATACATATGTTGCAAGGTGTGTGTCCTTGGTTTCCTTGTATTGTGCAGTGCAACACTCAGGTTTGTGACATGGCTTAATCGCCTCATGTGGATTCTATAATTCTAGTAGTGTATTGAGTATTAACAGGTCGATCTTTTGGTGCAACGACAATCGTACTTCTAACAAGTGGTATCAGAGCCTAGGTCACAGGTTCAAACCCCCTCGCTTGCACTGGGGGGATTGTTGCAAGGTGTGCACCCTTGTTCTCCTTGTGTTGTGCAGCAGAGCGCTTGAGTTTGTGACATGGCTTAATCACCTCCTGTGTATTCTATAAGTCTAGTGGTTGTATCGGACATTAACATGTTGATATTTTGGTGCAATGAAAACCATACTTCTAACAAAATATACACATACATACACATACACATACACATACACATACACATACACATACACATACACATACACATACACATATACATGTGTGTCTATATATATACATGTTATTACAAGGATAATTAAATTGTTTGAGTATAAATTACTCACAAACTTGATGTAGTACCCCTCCTTGTTTGAATTTATTAGACTCATATTTTATTATTGTTCTTTTAGTGGATACATTACCATGATGTGTTATTCAGGCTTATATGACATTATTTCATGCTTTATCTGGATATGAGATGCATAATTTATTTGTAGTATTTCAGTACTTGTGATTTATGGCATTTTATGGATTATTGCTATGTACTGACACTTTATTTGATGTATGCAATGTGAAATTATATGTTGCGTGTCTGTGAGTGTATTGGATGCAAGGGGACGATTTTCCTTCACTCACTCTAGTGAGATAGGGAATGTCGCGATTCTTCTTCATCGATGTGCATGCCATGTTTTCTATATTGTATATATGCATGTGTGGTTCGATGATACAGGATATTGCAGGTACAAGTATCGGGTAGGTACGGGGTATCGTCTCCACCTGGCTTCATAGGTCTGAGCATGCCTTATATTGTCCGATGGAAGTGGAGGAGGTAGTAGTTGACCCTATTTTACCCAGTTACACTCTTGTGAGTGTCGTTGGTTGGTCGTCCTGTCAGTTTGTTTGGCCTTCGTATTTTGTCGTTTGATCTTTTTATGAGTATTTGCTTGGGGTTTGCTCAGTTTGTGTGTTTAGTGGATTTAATTAATTAATTAAATTTATGGAGTTATCTCATAGTTGGTATTTTTGGAATTATGTATTTTATGCGTTGAGATTATAAATTTAACTAATTAAAAGAAATTATTAAATTAGATTGCAAGTTGCATTGTATTCGAATTATATGTTATTTAAATTTTAGTGAAAAATAAATTAGATTAATTTCATTTATTGTTTCCTAGAAATTTAAATAAATAAAAGAATAAAAGAATAAATAAATGAATAAAAGAATAAATTAGAATTAAAGTATTGCTTTAATTTCTTTATTTAGAAAATTAATTAATTTGCATGAGAAAAAAAAAGAAAAAAATGATTTTGCTTATTGCATGTTAATTTATCCCTTTGTTAGGAATTAGAAAATAAAATAAAATTGTTTTATTACTAAAATTAAATATTAGGTTTTGGGGAAAAATATATGCAACCTAAAACTTTAGGTTAAAAAGAATAGATCTTTCTCTTTTTGGTAAACAAGAAGGAGGCAAATATTTTGGGGAAGAAAAATTATTTTGGAAGTAATATTTTGTTGAAGAAGAAATTATATGAGGATTGCTGGAAGAGGGATTGGCTTGGAAAATTGGTACAGGATTGGGCTCTTCCACATAAATCTTCCAGGAAAGCTATACAGGTTGGGTGGCCTCTTTTGGTTGTTTTTAAAGAAAATATTTTATCTCTTCCCTCTTTCTGAATGATGTGTGTTAAAAATATTTGTCAAATCCAAAACCCTTTCTAGTTATTTCATGATTTTGGCTAAAATCCATTCCCGAGATTAATTCTAGTTTATGGAAAGAAGTTATTTCCTGGGTGTTTGTGGATTAAATTTTGTGAGGATTTTGGAAAAGCTATCCTGGCAAATTTTGCCAAGATTTTTACTATGCATGGAAGTTGCAAGTTTTGGGAGAAAATGGGATTTGCGAGAGAAAATATTCCCTCTTCTTTGGTTGTTGTTTAGATATTTTGCTATGGTTGTTCTGTCAATATTTGAATATCTCTGTGTAATTATTTTGTTACTATAGAAATAAATTTAATTTTAATTAAATTTATTGGGTTATTAAAAATTATGGGGAAATTGCTTTATTTAATTATGTTGGGGAAAATTGTATTAAATAAATTCTGGGGAAATAAATTTGATTGAAAATCAAAATTTATAATTTTTATGCTATGGAATTTAAAATATATATATATAAAAATTTCGGTAGTTACTACCGACGGTAGTACAACAACCGTAAGGTAGCAGTGCTCCCGGCTGTAGCACCTGCTACCGTGAGGTAGCAGGGAGTGGGAGTAAATATGATTCGCTTCCCTGGTTTAAATTTCGTGCATTCCAGAGTTTGGGTACATTCGTTTTCGGTGCCCAGTGTTTTATGATTCATTTTTTTAATTAATTTATTATATATAATATATATATTCATATATAAGTTTTTTAATTATGGGCATTATGTCATTTAAGTATTATTTTAATACTGTGCAAATTAATTCATGTGTTTTTATATATATATATATATATTGTAATATGATTATAGGTATATGATATATATACGATGTATATATATATTCATATAATTATATTATATTATTATATATATAATTAATTCAAAATTTGGTTATTTCTAGAAAAGCTTACAATTTAAGATTCTATATTTATGCTAGGAAATACAGTAGGAGGTTGATTTTTATGTGCTTAATTTAGCGTTTCTGATTAAATGACAATTCTGCTTTTCTTTCATCAATGAGGTGTATTTTCTGCTTTTCTGAAATATCTGTATTTGCAAGTAATTAATGCTTTTGGTTGTTTAAAGAAAAGATTGCTTGTATTAGGATCTTGTGTAAATGGTGTTGCAGTCAAGCTTAAATTCGTTGCAATTCTAGTTGAGTTGATGTTATGTCATATGTTGTTATACCCTTTGGTCAGGTGTTGTTGTATAACCCTATTGATGTGAGCCATTGTGTGTTATGTTTCCAAATGGTCAATCCTGGGTTAGTGATTGTGTATCCTTCACCTGTGGTTTGTCAGGATTAGATATGGCTGTGAGTTTCGCCATAGAGATCTCGTAGAGAGACCTTTCCTGTAAGTGTCCTATGAGAGAGAGTGGCTTTCGAGCAGGGGCCACGCCCGAAGTGGATGGCAGGATAACCCCTCAAAAGTCAGTTAAGAAGTGATAACCTAATAATTGATTAGGGGGTGGGTAGATTAAATATTAATTAAGATAATGTGCCTCGCACATGGTTGAGTGCTTGTATAGGCTCAGGATGTGGTGAGAAAGCCTGGAATGGAAAACTTACGACCTTGTCTTCACGAAAGGATTGGTAGGGTCTGCATGAGGCTTAGATGGAGCCGGAGGTTCAGGAGAGGTTACCAGGATAACCCAAGATGGGGGTCGGGACCAATGGAGGCCTACCAAGGTAACCACCTTAAGCCATGCGATGACACTCTCTCCTTAGAGTCACCAGTGTTTGTGAGTTGAGTCACATGGATGTTTGCGGAGTCATGTAGTTCTGTCGTACTTGTCTTATTTTGCTTGCTTGAGGGTCTTCTACTATCTCCTAGCACAGTGGGGTGGTTCCATTTCGGGATCACATGTTCGGGTGGTAGTGCCACTTCCCATCAAATGTTCTGGATTGTATCTTGAGGTGAGGAAAGGCTTCGTTGGTGTTTCTTGGTTCGTGGTTCATGTACCAGTTCTTGTTCGTGATCATTGTTCAGTTGAGACCTTGTGGTCATTGTATCAAACTTTTATGTAACCTTGATATTGTAACTTTTGGATTCCGTGGCATTTTTGGAAGCCATGTATTTATGGATATTGTAATATTATATAGGTGGAATGTATGTAAATTCAATTGCTTTAATCTTTTGTATATATGATCTATGGGAAAATAAATGCATTGGAATACTTTAATTCTTTCATTATGGAATTTAGATGTATGTGTAGGTTTATTCTCAAGCATTTAATTTACGTAATTAAAATGGACAATTGGATTAACCATGGTGTTAATATAATCTATGAATTAATCACTAATACATTTGGACTAGATTTTTGACTGAGGTTTCCGACAGAGAAGGTATATTGTGGCCAAATTTGATTTTTTTTTGAAAAAATGCCCGAATTCGTTGTAATTCCGACGGCAATTTGCCATTTGGTTTCGATGAAGAAGGCATTAGCATTGAAAATTTTCTTTTTTTCAAAAAAGTGCTCGAGTTCATTGTAATTTTGACGACAACGACCATTACTTAAAAAAAAAGAAGAGGGCAATTCATTTGTGCATTGCAATCCTGCGTAGGCGTCTGTGGCGACTTCAACCCCCAACAAGATCAAACCCACGTCGAAGGCACTTGTGCATTGCTTGCAATCCTACGCAGGAGGTGGATTCTTTGCCTTAATTTCATGTTGCAAAAAATATACCATTCAAGAGATTCTACAACTTTTGCTTGCTTTTATACATGCTAGCTATACCTGCATTCTTGTGGGATATTGACCGATTGTGGAAGCAACTCTTTGAGTATGAGAGATTCCTTTTTTATGCAAAAGATGTTATGAAATGAGACATGTGGTGGTTAATTGCCCTAGTTTTTAGTGCAAATTGGTCAATCTCGTATTCATATTGATTATCCAATCTTAGGCCGGATGGCTCCTAGTCAAAGGTGTGGTTCCCTAAATGCGTAATACCTTGTAGGAATCCACTCCTCGTAAAACCATAGAACTATGATTAAGGAGTGAGTGTTCAATTTTGTCACAACAATCCCTTCCTCTCGTATACGTGTTGATTGATCACTATTGTACGAGCTAATATATAGGGTGGTGTCTACCTTTGGCTGCTGAATTGATGGAGATCAAACCAATGCACAAGAAAAAAATGGGAATGAATATTATTCAAGTGATTTGCAACCTTCATTCAGTGTTGTTCGGGCAAGCCTTTCTTTCTCTTGCTAGCCAGCCTAACACACCCGACCCGGAAGCCCTAGGGAGATACAATTGTGTTCGGTTCAACACAATCCTAACCTAGAAGGGGTGGATTGAAAATCTCCAACCACACAACTTATCACTTTGTAATTAACATACAATATAAAGCTAGTCTATATGACCCCCAAACCATTTTATTACTGTCTCGAGTTACCCTAGTTTAGGGTATTGGCATTTTTTACTAAATCTTCTCTATTTTAGGGTATTGGCAACTATCTCTCCTTTTGCATAGTTTTAGGTGGCATACAAAGTCATTGCCTTCTTTGGCTTCCTTGCGGCCTCAACCTCAACGATCATCTTTTGCAAACTTACTTTCTTCAATACTCTCTTCTTTGTCCTTTCAAAGTTGAATTATAGCCACTTAGGAACATATAGATTCTCATCACTTTGGATGGATGTGTTCATGGTAGTTACAACCTACTTTGGCCTTTGTTCTTCATCTTTTTGCTTGTGCACCTAAGTTTAAAATTTTGGAGGAGTCATCTTGGGGATGGCGGCCTAGATAGATCCTCTTTTTCTTGTTCTCCATGCTTCTTTGACTCTGTATTCTAAGTTCCTTCTGACTTATATTTCATTTTCATGAGTCAACTTATAGTTCTTAATTCAGTTATAGGCTAGTATCTTGTGTGTTGATTGTACCTCTTAGTTTGATAAGGTTTTGGGTGGAATTTAATCTCTAATTTTGAGGAAAAAGTTTCCCTATAAATGTAATTTCAAAATTCATTTTGAGGGTCTAATAATTGATTATTTAAGGTCCAAGTTTAGCAACACTCATTAGTGTGTTTTCTTTCAAAAGACATTTAGCAATAGGTTGTAGATTGAATACTTTTGCTTTGCTAGTATATTTTGAAGAATTAATGGAAATGAAGTTCATAGTTTGCAATGGTATTGGTAGTCTTTTTTGATTGCTTGGTATTCTTTTATTTCTTTCATTTTCCTTAGTCTTGAATTAATATTTACATTTATGAAACATCTTCTTTGTTATAATCAATTTGTGCATCTTTCGTGGTGATTGAGGTTAATAAGGAACATGTGAATGAATAGTAGTAGTTGTTCTAGAGCTTTCCTTGGTCTCATTTTCATGTTAGAATTGGCAATTTTGGCATGATAAATTATTTACATACAAGGTTATTTCTAGATTTTGTTGATAATGTGGATTTAGGTAATACTAATGATTCATTTTCTCGTAGCCTTGTTCTATCTTTTGCAATTTATTTTAACCTTTTACCTTAGGAAGATTGAGAAATTGACATTTCAACTTGATTAGTGACATTTTCCCCTTGAAAAACTTGATTAGGAAATGATAAATTCTAAAGGTAAGCTAACTTAACTCAAGGGACTGAGATGGTATCCTACTATGATAGATGATAGTTCTAAGTGAAAGACTACCTAGTGATATGAAAGTTGATGCAAGATAGTAAGGATAACAAGGAAATTTATTTTGAACTTTGACAAGATTGAATCTTTGGGTGGAAGTTTGAATGGATTGATAGTGAAAAGGCATGTTGATGCAGAGAATCCAATAAACTCAACCAACAAGGGAGATATTTCTCCCAACTCACCTATTCAATTAGGTGTCAACCCTTCACTTACTCACAAGACCCCTCACAAGGCCACAAGTTACTCAAAAGGATTCAATACCCCAAAACACACCCATACTCACCAACCCTCACCCAACCATTGAATCACACTCAAATAGGACAAATAAACATGTCTAAGTCACAATCCAACTCTCCAACATTCAATCACCACCAACACCCTCAACCCTTATTCACACAAATCCTCCTTCAACTGGGTCATCTAATCCCCCCTAGTACTCAACTCACAAAATATACTAGATATCCAAAAATCAATGTACTTTCAGATACTCTTACAAGAACCACTAAACATATACCACCATGGGTCTTTACCCTCCCAACCACCCAAAGGTCAAAGGAAGATTCACTGCTGCAACACTCAATTTTTGTGATAGTATCAAGCACTTAGGATAGTCACTCCTTTTATGAGAGTATCAAGATCAGATCGATACTGGACTGGGTAATAATGAAACTGCCAACAATGTATTTCTCCTCTCAAATAATAAAGAGAATATAGGGTTGCATCTATGAAGAAAAAAAATGTTGGAAAAGACTATTTCCACCTACTTGGCCACCGAAGTAGTTTTTGAGGTGTATTCAAAGCTTTTACTCCTTTTGTTGCATTTTCACTTGAAATATGGTTGAATTGGCTTTGTAAGCTCCTAGATACTTGGTACATGTTCTAATCGAGTTAAAAGAGTCTCAAGACTAACCTATAGTCATGCTCTACCTTATCCAGCTACTCAATTAGCTTCCCAAACTTATAGGACATATGGTTTTATTCCTTACTTTGAGTTGAAATTGTCTTGGGTTAGATATAACTAAAATAAGACATTCCTTCAACTACTTCAAAAATCGTCAAAAAGACTTCATACTACTATCTACATGTGTTTCTATCCTTAAGAAGTCTAATTTATGCAAGTGAAAAAACACCTAAGAGGTCATAGCTACTCCTTTTGACTTGGTAATATTCATGGTTTTTCTTTGTCAATTTAACTTCATTCCTTGCATCTTACCCACTATCTTGTAGCATACTTTGTTTTCTTTTTTAGTGAATTGCATTTAGTGGACTCTTGTGCATCTTTAAAATCATTTGACAACTTCAGGAAATGGTTTTCCTTCTTTATTACTTGACTATATCATTTAATATGCATGGATGGTATTATCATTTAATTTTCAAGATGGACCTTATATGGATGGTCCTTGCACCTTTTCAAATTGAACTTTTGCAAAAGTCCAAATTTAGAGAGGAAATTCCTACTATTTGTGAATCCACCTTTCATCTTTCAAATTTTAGGTCCAATTTCCATGAATAAGGGTTCCCAAGACCCTAGTCCTATAAAAATGAGCCGTGAGGAACATCATGAATAAGGGAATGAACCAAATTTATGGAAACATTGTCAAACTTAAGTACAATTAGGCATAAATAAGGCACAACCACTTAAATTGAGTCCAAACTTAGTGTATATTTTTAAAGAGATACAACTTATGATGCAATATTTAGCCCCCTCTTAGCAAGAGTACAAAATTATGCTCATTTACTCTTTGGAAAATATGGAGAAACCATATATTCTTTCACCAAGATATTGAAGAGTCAAGATGTCTACAAGTTTGGAAAGGTGGTAGCTCCCAAGACTTATGATATTGTCAATCTACAATATTGAGATAAAAGGGAAGTGCAAAGTGAGTAATATGAGTAACATTGGTAACACACATGGAGCATGCAAAACACAAAGTCATGACATTTAGAACTAGTAAGATTCATATATTCTCACTAGGAACCATATCAAAAAGACAAGGCATAGATCTAGGACTAGTAAGATACTTATATAGTTACTAGGAGTCATGTCAGAGACACATAAAAGCATGATACCCAAGTTAGTAAGATCATCTAATACTTAGTCATAGATCGCATTCTAACAACAAATAGAGACCTAATTGTGAAAGTTTGAGGTCCATTGGGAAAAAAGTTGTCATATTGCCATGACAACTTTTGCATTTCTTGTAGTAACTTCTTAAAAATATGGTTGGAAAGTTAGTTTATGGTGGTTTGAGGTTGTAACACACTTGGATGGGAATAAATAGGCCTTTGGCATTCCATCCAAGAGTTTTTCTTAATGAAATTGGGGTTTTATGTGCATTTTTCATGCTATGTATCATATCATGCTTGATGATAGACCTTTTTTCATGCTATGTATCATATCAGGGAAGAATTTGGTGGGAAGACCAAGCGATTGGTATTTTGAAGTGATTGATGATAGAGAGAGGGGTGAGGGGACCCTATGCAACCTTTGAAAGGGTTTGTTGATCAAAACCAAATGAAATAGATTAAATTTCTATGACTATCCTAAGGGTATTGATTGTCATAGTCATAGTTTTACTACTGATATTGTTTTTGTTTTGACAGAGTTGTGTTTGTACCCAAGTGTGGACATGTAATGGAGTCATGAGATGTCTTAAGAATACATCAATACTTAACAACAACATAGTGTGTAGGCACCTAAAATATGAAAGGACTACATATTGGAAGGTGTGTGTGATGATGCCATGAAAGGTCTGATATCCCTATGTATCGGACTGAGAAAACCAGTGAAAGACAAAAAAAAATGCATTGAGAAGGCAAAAGGTTGAATTGCCTAATGTTTTTTGTTGAAGTGATGTGTGGGGACCCTGCCAAGTCAAATACCTTGTTGTAGTTTCAAAGGGTGGAAAAAGAATAAGCATTTTATTTACCATCCTAATAGACCATCCATCATAACAATTATCACCAATATTGATGTGTGCGTTGCAAACAAAGTTCTAGAGGAAGGCTCTTTCTATTGTAATACCAAGTGAGTGTTAATAGACCTTTTGTAGGGTCCTCCTAGCCTAGAGTTAGGAGTTCGAAGCCTACATACATTGATTTGGCCTTGTGGCCATCAATGAGTGCTCACCCAATAGGACAAGTCTTGAGACTAACAATTTTGGAAGTGTGGCATCATTGAGAGCCAACACTTATGTGTGAACCCTGTCTTCACATATTATGATTAATTTCCATGATACTTGACCCTATCCTCATGGTGTTGGCTCAATTCATATTAGTGTGTTTTGTTGAAGAAACATGATGTGAGAAGTTTGATGCAGAGGCAAGGGTAGAACTCAGTATTTCATATTAGGACAACAACCACATTGATTAGGCAAGTCAGATAAGGTCTCTCCAATGTTTAGGATATTGAATTCACATTAGACACTCATGGATTACCCCAATTAGACATTAGTCAACTTAATATATTATACAAGGATTGCATACCACAAAGCCATTAGATATGTTTTGAGATGAAAAAGAAGAGTTAAATGGTTTTGGTTCAATAATGATAATTTCTATTTTCAAGTAATTTAATTTGGTATATTATACTGAAACGTGATTTCATAACTAACATTTCAACTTCTATATAACTAGTTCTATAGCCCAATTTTCTTGCCTATGAAGAAAGACCATGTCAGACAATATCAACAAACAACAAAATAAGGAGACAATTGCTAGATTGTGGTTTAACTTGAAAAGAAAAGGTGATGGAAAATGTTATTGTTCGTGCAAAATTTGTAAGGGGTTAAAGACTAGAAGACTTCTAATCAAAACAAAAAAGAAAAATTATAGGCTACATGGTCACATTGAAGGTGGACATGATTATCATCCATTGGTAAGTTTTTCATTATATCATTTTAACAATTTATATACATAATAAATCACGTGATGATGAGATCATGATCATGGTTTATTTATGTTTATCAATTTTATATAGGTCGAGCACCCCGAAGCACATGGTATGGATCAACACAACCTAGAGAATATGGTTTTCGAAGTGGACTAACATGGAGGTGTGAATATCGAAGCTGAAGATAATGATCCCATGGAAGATGACGATCATGAGCCAGAAAACATAATTGAAGATGATGGTACAAATACATTGATCCATGAGACATTTAGTACTCGCACAATTGATCATGATGATGAAGATGACCTTGATGTTGTTCATGATGTGCCTCTACTTGAAAAGGCATCTGAGGCCCTTTACAAAGGCTCACAGACAAATCTTCTCTCCATTGTATTGTTGTTGGTGAACTTGAAGGCTATGAATGGTTTATCCAACATAACAGTGTCATGTATGTTAAGGTATGTCATATATGTCATAATAAACTGTGAATCATGATGTACCATTAATATTCTTTATATTAACAAATTATATTTTTTTGCTATAGATTGATAGGTGAGTTTTTGTTACCACCATCAAATATTCTACCTCGCTCATACCGAGAATTATCTGTTGTTATGAAAGATATTGGAATGGAGTATCAAGCAATAAATGCTTGTCCCAATGATCATATTATATATCACAAACAAAATGAATTTCAAACTAAATGCCCTGAATATCATATCAGTAGATATCAAACAGATCAAATAACAAAAAGGGTTCCTTGCAAGGTTCTTCGCTATATTCCCGTTATGTCACGTATGCAACGATTATTCAAGTGCACTAGCTTGGCACAATTTATGGATTACCATGCATGAAATAGAAGTCAAGATGACATTATTCGAATGCCTGCGGATGGTTCAACATTTATGGACATAGAGGAAAAGTGGCCACACTTTAAAGAAGAACCTCTTAATCTCAAACTTTCATTGGTAGTAGACAATGTCAATCCATTTGGAGAGATGAGATCTGTTATTTTTTTACACCCTATAGAAACAGTTTATTTTTTTTTAAATTACTTGGAAAACAAACTTCCTCAGTTTTTCAAACCTCGACATTAGCAGCAAATCTAATACAGTTATCAACACTTGAGGCCCTAGTTGGACTTATTCTAATTTTAATCCCAAAATCAACTTTAGGGCTAACTTCTTCATCAACATTACCCTCATTTGCAAAATTTCTCTCTCATTACCAATTAACTCTCTCATTTCATGGAGTGCAGGTACCCCCAAATAGGTATTTGTTAGATTTGTCTTCATCGAGTGAGGAAAGGGTAGGAATAGAAAATGAAAGTGACACATGTAGTAGGTCTACAATAGGGAGATCAACAAGAGGTCAAAAGATTAGAAGAAAATTCAATAAACGCATGGAATTTTTCCTTGCTCAAGGGGGGTCATGTTCTTATGATGATGAGACCAAAGATGATATCGAGGTGCCACTAAGGTACATACATCTACAAAAACAATGGGTGCACAAGGAACTTCCTCCAATAAACATCGATTTTTGTGTTAACGATAGGATATATTGCATAGCACCTTCGTCGTTACATGGTTTAGGCTTATTTTCCATGGATGGCATAAAGGTCTGTTACAATAGAGTTGCTGAATTGATGGAGTTTGTTGGACCTTGTTACAATTACAATAATTGGATGCAAATTGTTAAATATAAAAAAGTATGCGTAGGTATGCACTGTCAGCAAATTATATACAACAGAAAGATAATGATCAAAGTAAACGAGTGGCTGTATACATTGATGGTCGGCCAAAAGCAACATGGAATATTGTAGGTTTTATAAATAGTACGCGACCTGGGTCAACTAATAAAAAACCCAATTGCATATTTGAGGTGCGCGAGGGAAATCTTGTATTTGTATGTGCAATAAAATCAATAAGTGTAGGCGAAGAGCTTCTAATCGATTACAGTTTGAATCATATAGATACAAACAAAGTTAATATCATGGGGGTGGCACGTACTATATACCATTTAAATCAACCAACCTCCAATTAATGAATCCAATATACCGTTTTATTATGAAGTTTTTTTGCTAAGTCTATTGGTTTAATTTTGCTAACGTTTTTTATATTTTTTCTTTGTCACAGGGCGAGATGGATCCATCACATATCGCAGACAGGGATGTAGCTTGTGACACTTCTACCGAGCAGGTAAACCTCATTGTAATTGTACAAATTAGATAGAAGCAAACTGTTACATTATTATGTTCTTTTTTTTTAGTGATTTATACTAATTTTGTAATTGTTAATGATATTCTTAACACAGACAGATGTTCGAGGAAAGGGAAAGGGAGTTGCAGTACCTGAGCACCTTTCTAGGGATGTGGAATCATTAGGGTTAAGTGATAATGACCCTGAAGATTCCACACACCTTATGAAATTCTTTAAAATGCCTATTAGAAAAATTAGAAAAGAGATTGTTGCTTTGGCAGCCGTGCATCCTATTACTGATGAGATATGAGAGAGGGTGAAATTATTGCTTCGAAGAATAGAAAACTTGCAAGTGAGCAGTAATGAAAGCTTTAATTATAACAAAAGTTCAATAATGGTTTATATTTTATTCTCTTTTATGTCATTAACTAAAATATGTACGTATTGTTTTTACAACAATTTATCCGCCCTCATGAAAGTCGTTCCCACGATCAGGGTGCTGCATGATCTTCAGGTGATGACGATTTTCTTGTATTATTGCTTGCTTGGCTTATCACTCTGAGTACCCAAAACACATCATACTTGATACTGTCAATTTTCAAAATAAAGGTTCATCCTTGTTTACAATTCTTGCACTTTTCATATATTTAATGTTTGATATATTTAATGTATTATTCTTTAGGTGTTGTCAATGTTCCTGTGCAAATACCGTTGCCGCCTCATCAAAGGTTACCCTCACTTGTATTGCCAACTGCAATGTCGGCAAAATGTAGCATGTAGACATCCTCTACTGTACATCATATTGGCCTGCCCACTGTTGGTAGATCCCTCTTTTGCTCTATCTTCTATCATGTGTTTATTTCCCTTCAAGCGTTCTTTCTTGAATTCTAATGCCATTTCATAGTGGATTCATTTTTTGCAGGAGGAGATGCACATGAGGATGTGCCAGAGGTGACTACTGCTGATAACATACCATCATTTCCTAGATCTTCTTGTATTGCTAGTACAGGAACGTTGTAGGCCACATTGGTGGTGAGCAACGAAGAAGTGATTCCCTTAAAGATACAAAAGGTTCTAGGTACTTTAAAATTATTATTATATATACTCTAATTGTAATTTACTTTATGATCACTCATTTTGGACTAATGATCCCATGAATTTTTTGCAAGCAATGATATTTTCTATAAACAGCTTAGTGACATTGCATTGCAGATATTTGGGCCCACCATACGTAAAAGGTGGTACATCATATGTGAACTAACCGTGAACTAACCCTAATCCACTATTTTGATTTCATATCATTACTAGAATAGTTTTCCTTTGATCCATTTCTTGAAGTATAATAAATGTAGCTTCAGTTCATTTCTGAATCTAACAGGTTTGTTTTTGCTTTAAAAGGTGGAATGACCAAGAAAAAAGGTTAAAAGATGAATTGACAAACCAAATGGTTGAGTGGTTTAGAAATGACACCTTTGACAAAACCAAGCTCCTTGAAAAAGCTGACACATATCTAAAGTATGTGAGGGACTAATACAGGACCCATTTAGAGAGGAACCTAAAGTACGAGCATCCCCCCATGATTCCAGAGAGGGAGTGGAAGGACCTGATTTTGGATGCCAAGGAGAGAATTGAAAGGAAAAAAGGAAATACACCACCAGATGCTAGAAGAAGGTACAAGATACTATTAATAATGTAATTATGTACTAATTAATTACTCTTTATATTTATATAATCTAACATATTTCAAACTTTTTATAGACTGAGTGACACCTCAAATGCAACCAAGGAAAGACAAGAAAAGAACGAGCAACACAAACTCGGCTCTGGTGGTTACATGAAACTTGCTGCACAAATTGTAAGTATCTCATGTAAATGAAATATTGCATCAAAATATTAATAAATTGTAAATGTTTTTTTTTTATCAAACAATGCAAGCAAAATTCACGGTACCAAGCAAAAATGCAGGGCTTTGAATTCAATAGAGCGCCCACGGAAGATGACAAGAGAATTGCCTACCAGCAAGGCTATTTAGTCGTGGCTGGTCGGCTATGAGAATTGAGTGGGCATACAAACATTCAAGTGCATCCGTCACACAGGTAAATATGCTAAATGGAAATTGTTTCAAATTGAATACTTTACCAATAATCTAATTGATGTTGAGTTCCAACATAAAGTGACTATATTTGTTTTAAATAAGCAAGCACTGATAACAATGTGCATGACATTGGAATGCAGCCTGCTAATCGTGAAACACCACTTGCACATGAAGGTCCGGATGTGCATCCCAGTAGTGGAGGTACTCATTTGCTATTCAAATTTATTTATTTAGCTATTAATACAATTAAACATCTTAATTTGTAATTAAGGTAGTAATTAATGTAACCTTTTTTGTTAATATTTTAGAGCATGTAGTCGGTGGTGACCAAGTGGAGCATGATCTGGGTACACAACATCAGGAACGTGATGTTCCCCACTCAGGTAAAGAGGACCACTGTTATTCCTTTAAACAAATATAATTGTAATTGGTGTTCAACATTAATGTAACCTTTAGTATTTCAACTCCAGATGATCTAGAGGGTGTTCAACATGTTGAGGTTGAGGCTACACAAAATGATGTGGCCCCATCAGGCAAAGAGCCCAACAATTATGTTCTCTAAATTAATGAAATACTTGTAACAATAATTTTTTTTTTTTTTGAATTTAACCCATTTATTTGTTATTGCAGAGGACCCCCCTTCGCTTCAGTGTCCTCGTCCTCAGTATAGGACTAGGCATACATCGAGATCACGAGCAGTTGGCAGAACATCTGTAGAGGGGGGCAAATGATGAACACAATGATGTTCCACTTAGTCTTTTCATAGCTTCAAAGATTAAAGAAAAAAAGAAATGATTGTAATCTAACTTATTTGATAATGACTGATTTTTATGTGTTAATGAATGTAATTATGTGCTAATTAATGGTTATGGATGATATGTGTTAATTAATATTGATGAATGTTGCATGTTAATTAATGTTAATCAATGTTATGTGTTAATGAACGTTATGTGATATTAATGAGTGAATGCTATATTTTATTAATGGTAGAAAGAATGAATGAATGAATGTTATAAGATGTTGACGGGGAATTTAGAGTGATGTTAGGGGGGGGGGGGAGGGGCCAAATGAGCTTCCACCTTCACGTGGTTGGCCCTGTTAAGTAGATAATATTAAACTATTCTCGAAACCAAGAGAAGCTCAACAAGATAACACACTTTTCAATATTTCATTATGTTGCACAGTTAATCTTATTGAATAATGTATATTGAATCTTAATTGCAGGGTCCAACAGAGCCAACACGAACAACAACACCACAAGTTGCTGAATATAATGAACTCCCATATTGTCTTGTATGTACACGAACAATATGAGTTGCTTCTAGTAATGATATCCAAGGCGGGACTGCAAAAGTTATGAATATGCCTCATCCTTATAAGTTTTTTTATTACTTGTAAGTCATGAATATGCCTCATCCTTGTAAGTTTTTTTATTACTTGTAAGTCATGAATATTGCTCTTTAGTCGATTAAAATCATTTCAGTAAATGCAAATCTTGATTATTATGAAGTGATATCTGCACTATCAATATCAATTCCAAATTGAAACCCTTTTAGTGCATGCATGTTGTTTGCCAAAATGCCATCACAAAAGTATCAGCAAACAAACATTGGCATTCACAAAATCAAGAAAGACAAATTGAAAATTAGCAGTAGAGCATTCAAGTAAATTGTTTGTCAAGAAGCATAGTTGAAAAGGTGCAAAGAAATTGGTTTCAAAACAGGGGTAGACCATTACAAATTGGAAACTTGGCATCACTTCTCTTCTTACTTCTCCTCAACCCTCTTGCTCTGAACTCTCACTTTTTCACCTAGCACCTGCAACTCTCACTCTCACATTCATAGTTGTCAGCTTCTTGCTCTTTGTTTTTGTGAGTTGAAACAAAAAAAGGAGGCAGTTTTATAAAGTTGGTGGGGTTTGGGTGGGGCCCATACGTTGTGAGGGTTTGACCTTGGGCATGGAGTTTGAAAAAAAGTTCTGATTTGTTTTAAATCACTTATGGGTTGTTTGGCCATGGGAGATGCTTGGATGTCCCTGAGATGGTCAGGAGGCTCTTGGGAGTCCCTCAAATGTCTCAAGGATGTCTTAGAGATGTCTCAAAGATGATGGCATTGGATTGCACTGGGGCAGCAGGGGGATGTCCCATCCAAGTCCCTGTATTCTGAAGGTGTCCCCATTTAAAAAACAAACAGTTTTGGGGGAGGAAATGTCCTTGTGGAACATTGGCTCCAATACATACGTCTTGGTATGATTTTTTAAATAAGACACCAGAATTCATAAAAGAATATCTTTAGAATCTATATTAATCAATAAAAGATGTTTCTAATTCAATGTGTGTACCAAACCCTATTACCAACAATATAACAACCCTAGCCTACAAATTGGACTGGTTAATTTTCTCCAATCAAACAAACATGTAATCACTCCATAAAATAGGTACATTAAGCACACATCTAATTATAAAATAACTAACTGTGATACATCAATATGTGCAAGTTTAATGACCTAGATATTAGGACTGTAAAATACTATATCGTATCCTAATTCCTAAAATAACCCTTTTTGTGTGATGTGTGAAGTACAATACACAACTAGGAATTATGTTGAGTCAAATGCAAAATCGGTACTAACCATGGAAGCTGAGGATAAATCATGAACAACATATCTGAAGCAACACAGGAATGACTCAAGTGCAGATGAATGCTAGGAAATAAAGTAGAAAACAATGCAAAATTAGGTAAGAAACTAGGTGACAATAAACCATGAACAACTTGAAATAATCTATAATTAATGATCTATGTGATCCATCAACCTGTGACTATGAAACGTAATCTGCAAATAGTAAACTTGTGGACCATTAAGAACAAGAAGAAACTTGTTAGTAGATCTGCCATTTCTTGTCAATCAATCATCAAAGAACTTGTGATCTGCCATGCACCATGTATGTTGTATACCATATCTATATACAAACATTTTGTATCGCGTAAACTACATTTATTGATTCATTGAACTTGTTTTGCTTGGATCCAAACACCATGGAAACATAACCATTAATCCTAATAAATTGTGAACCATGGAGTGCAAACTAAATGAAATCATGTCCAAAATATTGGTTAAAACAATCTAGGGAAAATAGTGAGATTCCAATTATCCATCTCAAAACACCATCATTGAAACTTCCATGTTAAATATACAGAAAAAACTCCATTTTTTAAACCATTTTACTCATCAATATATTTTTTTGCTAAATAAAAGTTGGATTTATATTAAAAGAGCTAAATACTACAAAACCATTTCAGCACAGTTTATATCCCTATCATTTATCACTATTTCTTTTTGACAGATTGCTGCCTTTTTCCAGTGGCAGTGTTGTAGTATTGATTAATGTGCTACATCATAATGTGATCAACTTAAAAGAAGTACTAAATTTTACCTGATATTTCTTTTAAATTGAGGGGTGAATTAGCTATATCCTCTAAACCAAGCATTATTTTATCATATTTATTGTCAGCATTCCTTCAATACCTATTTGTGAATATTTAGGGTGACATGATTAGCATCCTCCCCTTTGTACAAAATTATTGATTACATGAAATGGATTTTTTATGTCATTTTGCAAGATACCATGGTTGTATATGTTTATATGTTAAGTTATGAATTCAAAATTATCAAATAGATGTTACATAGATAACAGTCTTTCCTTCTTGCTATCGATTACAGACAGTGGAAAAGTTTCCATTGTGCTTTAATTCTCGTTTACATTACTTGAACCCAGTTTATGTGTCTTTATGGTTGAAGTCATGGAATTTAAGCAATTTAATTCTTAGTATATAGCAATAGCCTATTAGCAAGCTGACTCTAGAGAAGACAAATTTGAAAGAATTCATAAAATAGGAGTTGTCAATGACATATATTGACGCTTGAGTTTTATGTTTCTTTTGTTATAGGCTCCTTTGATGTAAGGGATAAAGAGGATCGATGGATACGAAGATGGGTGAAGAAGGGGGATATGATTATCCTCCCAGGAGGAATCTATCATTGATTTACCCTCGACACAAACAACTACATTAATGTAAATGCTCTTTTATCTCAAGGACACTCACTATAAATCATTTCTTATATGAACTAGAGGATAATATTATTGTTTCTTTGACTTTTATCACAGATCCTGAGGCTTTTCCAGGGCGATCCAGTCTGGACAACATACAATCGTCCTTGTGAGGAGCATCCTGCTAGGTAAGAACCCTAATACTTGTAAGACCAAGATGAGAATTTCAATTTGATTGTTTTCAAGAAAACCTTAACATTCTAGTTTTACATATAAAAATGACATATTTTTGTGATGGCATGTTCCAATATGTATTTTCTTTTGATAGATTGGTTGTAGGTTCTAGAGAGGACCCACTTCCAAACAGACAAAGTTGTTATAAATAGGCTATTGGTGAAGAATAACTGAAGAAAATCAATGAAAAACCACATCAACAATAACCAACATAGTCAGAAACATTAATCTAAAGATTCTTTTTAGCCCTCACCTTTCTTGACAACTTATTTATCTTTTGACAACACCAAACTGCTTGAGAAGGATCTTCTTACTCAAAGAAAAAATGTGATAAAAAACAATTGTCCAATCACTTGCATCAACATCAACCATGCCAGAATTTGATGTTGTAAGATCCAAGATGGATATTGCATAACATAGAGAAGCCGTCATTTGAAAGAAACAGGAACCCAGTGAAGACATTAAGAGGGCATGAAGGCACGACCAAGGGCCATTGAGTAGAAGGCAAAGGAAAAAACTTGGAAACAAGAGGAGGAGCACTTGAAGAAGAAGGTAGGGAAAATAGCAGTCTGACCAATAAAGAAGATGAACTCTGAGGGCAAACTACCAGAGATAGCAAGAAACTCTCCAGCCAAAGGAGGGGAGACAAAACCAACAATCTCAACCATGGTGCGCCTAATCATATTAGCTTGAAACCATGCACCTCATATTAGCCTCAAACCTATGCCCCCTAATGGTAGGTGGTGGGGATAGAATATCATTTGTTGTACATATCAATGACTGGATAATAATAAAAAAAATTTGATAAAAATATTATCATCGTCGGAATTACGATGAATACCAAGCTTTCCACTGACGATGAAATCGGCGGACATACAACGTTCTCGTCGGTGAAAATGTTCTGGAGTCGGTGCACTTCCGACTCAAACTACACAAACATCCGACAAGGATGTTGTACGTGCGACGACACTTCATAGTCGGATGGTCGTTGATGCCTCCGAATGGACCGACGATACAAGCGTCAGACAAATAGTATCACCGTTGGTGCAAAGTTTCAAATTGTTGTCGGTATTGTGATGAAATCTACTGAAGCATCCGACGAGGATGCTGCATGTCCGATGACTTTTTTGATCAGAAGAGTGATCATGCCCACCGTCAGTAGAGTCCATGGGATTTTTGTATTTCTAGCAGGTAGGGCATCGTTGACAAATCCAATGACGATTTTTCGACGACTACTTTTGTCGGCACTCTGATGAAAATTAGTTGCAATTCCGACAATCGACCGTCAAAAATTAGATCCGAATGTACTAGTGAATCTTCATGGGTAACCCTTAGGAAATCATGTGTTAGACTTCTATTGTGTTATTAAACGTGTAATTGTTATAATTAATGCACTTAATCTTTAAAAAAAAAAAAATCACCCTTTAGTTGCCTAGTTGTGTTGTATTCCTTTAGGGTTCCTGGCGGGGCATTACATTTGGTATCAGAGACCAAGTTTCAACACTGGGTACGCTGGGTTTGTAGTGAGCCCATTCAACTTGACCTTTTTGCTTAGGTCTCAATGTTTGTGTTTCCCTTGTTTTATCCTCATCGTAGATCTGAACCGCTTTCTCTTTTATAGTTCTAGGTCATGGCTAGGAAAGCTAGGGGAGGTGGCCGTACGGGTGGTCGCAATAGAGGC
Organism: Cryptomeria japonica; assembly: GCF_030272615.1. Classification (NCBI taxonomy): domain Eukaryota; kingdom Viridiplantae; phylum Streptophyta; class Pinopsida; order Cupressales; family Cupressaceae; genus Cryptomeria; species Cryptomeria japonica. Next base: position 402,800,627 of record NC_081412.1, on the reverse strand, counting down.
AGAGGTGGAGGATAGGGCCATGGTTTTGACCGTCATAGTCCTTCACCACCACCCATTCATGTGAGTGTTGAGCAACAACAGTCTGTTCATCAAGATTCACAACATGTAGGCAGATAGGTGGCAAGTAGAGTTGGCTATAGGTGTCCGTGTTTCCGTAGATGCCTTTATTCCCAGTTGTGAGTTGGACCTAGGAACCATAGTTACCTCAGTTGACCTTCGAGTCATTCCTTTGGGTTCTTATGGAGTTGTGTTGGGGATGGATTGGATTTCATCTCGGTGCTCGTATAGACTGCTGCAAGAAGACAGTAGAGTGTCTAGATGACCTTGGCAGAGAAGTGGATATTGTTGGAGTTCAGAGACCGATATCCCTACGTATGATCTTTGCTATGCAACTTAAGTGGTGCATGCATAGAGGGTGTCAGCTTTTTGTAGTTACTCTTGAGGATGTGGATGAGTCAGAGAGTTGAGAAATCGCTCTTGATGGTCACCCTATTCTTCGAGAGTATGCTTATGTGTTTCCATTGGATATTCCTAGTATGCCTCCGAAGCGAGACATAGACTTTCGCATTGATTTGGTTCCTGGTGCAGAACCTATTTCGAGAGCTCCATATTGGATGACTACTCAGGAGTTGAGTGAGTTGAAATTGTAGATTGAGGAATTGTTGGCCAAGGGATTCATTCGTCCTAGTGTTTCTCCTTGGGGTGCGCCTATAATCTTTGTTAAGAAGAAGGATGGTTCTCTTTGGTTATGCATTGATTACCGACAACTGAACAAGGTAACCATCCATAATCAATATCCATTGCCTTGTATAGATGATCTTTTCAATCAAGTAAAGGGAGCCAAGGTGTTCTCTAAGATTGACATGAAATCTGGGTACTATCAGTTGCACATTCAGGATGTAGATATTCATAAGACAATGTTTCGTACTCGTTATGGTCACTATGAGTTCACAGTGGTGCCATTTGGGTTGACGAATGCGCCTTCATTTTTCATGAGCCTCATGAATGGGTTTTTTTGCACCTACCTAGATCGTTTCGTCATTGTATTCTTGGATGACATTATGATTTATTCTAGAACTATGGAAGAGCATGAGGGTCACTTACGTCAGGTATTACAGTGCTTGAGGGAGAATCAACTTTATGCCAATTTGGCGAAGTGTGACTTCTTCCAGTTTGAGGTGAACTATCTTGGTCATGTGGTTTTGGGAGAAGGTGTATTTGTGGATCCTTCAAAGATCCAAGCCATTGTTGATTGGCCAACGCCGACCAATGTTTCAGAAGTTAGGAGTTTTATGGGTTTGGCCGGATATTACCATCACTTTATTCAGGTCTTTTCTCGGATAGGACACCCGATTACTTCTCTTCAGAGGAAAGGGAAGAATTTTGTTTGGTTAGAGCAGTGTGAGGCAGCTTTTCAGACCTTGAAGGAACTCCTTGTCAGTGCTCCAATTTTGGCAGTTCCTGATCCTTCTAGAGATTTTATGGTATGCACATATGCCTCTTTGGAAGGTATAGGTGTAGTGCTTATGCAAGATGGACGTGTGGTTGCTTATGAGTGTCGCAAACTCAAGAACCACGAGTTGAACTATCTAGTTCACGATTTAGAGTTGGCAGTTGTAGTTCATGCTTTGGTTAGATGGTAGCATTTCATGTTAAGGCATCGGTTTAAGCTACATAGTGATCACCACAGTCTGTAGTATATATTCACGCAACCAAACTTGAATGCTCGATAGTGGAGATGGATGTAATTCTTCTACGAGTATGATTTTGAGGTTTGTTATATTCAGGGGAAAGAGAACGTAGTGGCAGATGCTTTGAGTCGTAGACGGCATGAAGTTTAAACATTGTCCCTTGGAGTAGACTTGAGAGAGAGGATTCTAGGAGTTCTTCCTCGGGATACTTGGTATTAGAATGTTAGAGTCGTGATAGAGTCCAGAAGGCCTTTAGAGGGTAGATTTTCTGGATATAACCTTGAGGCAGATGGACTTCTTCGTCACCTTGGATGGATCTATGTAACTCCTTTGGAGGGTCTTC